>NW_018408759.1:75100-140578 GCF_002113885.1 Mizuhopecten yessoensis | reverse complement strand
ATCTGTGGACATTACGTGGCGATTGCCCAACGTAGGTCTCGAACCCACGGCCCAGTGGTGGAGGGCTAGTGGTCGTAGACGTTCAAACGCCTTAACCACTCGGCTTCCGCGGTCCCCTTGCTGGTGAAAGCATTACACAAAAATGGTACACAAAAATGTTCTTCTTAATATCGGCCTGTACCATAGTGGATACAAAATAAAAGGTGTGTGATCCCAGCTGTCACACGCTATTGCAGTACGAATACAATTGTAGTGGCATTCATATTCGGCGCGCTTATACTTTTTGTACGCGTACCGGATGTGCGAGAATGTGGAAGGAAAACAGCCCATTTTAAGAAATGATCCTGATGCGAAGCCTAATTACCGCAGTAATTAACAACAGCAGTGGTGAGTACTGTACATTGTACCAATCAACCCATTAAAAAAGCATAACAGAAACTGTTTACAACATTCTGTGTAGTTAAACATCAGGAGTTTGTGTATCGGGCTATTTATNTATATAGTACTCAGGTTCACTATAGTCTATGTATAATGTCTCGTGCACCTATATAGTTCTCAGGTTCAGAATAGTCTATGTATAATGTCTCGTGCACCTATATAGTACTCAGGTTCAGTATAGTCTATGTATAATGTCTCGTGCACCTATATAGTACTTAGGTTCAGCATTTTCTATATTTAACCTCGTTGACAGCCATCAATTTTCTTTCCGTACTGGAGAGACTTCCATTGGGGACCGAATTTCTAGATATGAAGTATCAGTGTCTGTCATGATATATTTTTCTTTGTCATCTGTGTGATTGTTCTTTGATTTGATGCCAGACATTCTGACAATTACAAAATGTCATAGGCTTACCTCTTTCTTTCTGAACATTTTCTTCAGGTTGGTAAGTATGGATTGTTAAAGATTCATGTAACACAACCAAAACGTGTTTATATGTGACCTGTCATCTATGACCAAATTTGAAACAAAGCGTAGCTGAATCGAGTGCATACCGTACTAGTCATCGAAACGTCATATATAAACAGGCTTTGTTGTGTTATATGAATCTTTTCACAAGTCATAGGCTTATCCTTAAGGACTGGTGTTGTCACCTGGTTTTGTTTCTGGAGATTCAGAATGTCGTTCGCTATGTTTCAGTGTCCTCATCCTCTTTAGTTGTACCCTATGACAAATCGTGTCCTTTTGTATTGACGAAGTGACATCTTTTTATATCTGCTGGTGTCTTGTCCTATCAATATTGAGTCCTTGTTTGTCATTCTGTTTATATATCGACACTATTGACAGACATCACGTGTAATGATTCATCTATCAATTGCTTGTTTTAATTTATTTTAGGCTAACGATATTATTTTTAATTAACCTAATAAGTCCTATATAGCAGTGTTATCATGACTAGTTAAATCCGAACTTAAAAAACCATTTGTGTTGAAGTGTGATTTTTACATTGAATTTATCAATTAGAATTTAAATAATAAAAGAATAAACTAAAAAAAAAAAAAAAAAAAATTNTATAAGGTTTGTTGATCTTGATGCATTATATATATATTATTTCTAAAAATAGTATGTATGACTGTTATGAGATTCTGTGCCCCATGGAGGAAACATTTGATGCTAATGGATGAGCTATGAATTTGCAGTGAAGATTTTCGGCCAATGTGTTGATATAAGGCCTTCGGTTAAATGGAGAATGTTGACGCTTCAGAAGTTTGTAAGTAGAAGCGAGGTATGTTCTTGTCGCAGTATGCTCCAATGAAACTCTTTTGGAAGGCAACACCTTCGGTTAAAATTATTTAACATTTATTGTAAATAAAATCAAAATAAATCATTTTTTGGGATTTCTTTTAAACTAGGATCCGGAAATATTAAATGCTGATTCTATAAATGTATTATGGAAGCAGGCAATACATATTCTAACATCGTAATTTATCTGAGGGTAAATATTGCCCGCTAACCTATTTATACATGCAATTATCAGAAGAGTATACATATTACTATGGCAAATGTACTGATAACTGTATATATGCCAAGGAAACTGTTATCGGCGCGATCCTCGAAACCTAGCACACAGCACGTTCATTGACTTTATAGCATGGTACTGATCACCCGTATTCAGTGACACATTCCCCGTTATATTTCCCAGGGGGTGAGGTGAAACACACGACTTCAAATGAACAAAGTATGGTATGACCATTAACTAAGATTGACAACCAAAGAAGATGTATAGTTTTTACGTTCTAGTTTACAACATGTATAGGTATTAGTCAAATGTCTTGTTATTATACTAATACAAATGTTTTCAACGGTTTTGTGTTTATAGGGTTGATTAGTCAGCGTTTATCCAACTATAAATAGCTTTCTGTTCAACACGTAAACATTCAGAGAACATGGTCAAATCAAGGTCCTACGTCAAAATCACAACGCAATCGACCCAATTTCGACACAATATTTGTATTTCGTGACGGAAAGGTTAATTTACTTGAATTATAAACGACACTTAATAAGATACCACTGCACCTTATAACGCTTACCCTCAGAGTTCATGGTTTGATAACACATCGGTATTCTCTTCTTACTTTTGAATGCCATGGTATCTAAAGATAGATTTCTTATGTCATGTTTTAATAAAAAATATGATTACAAAATGTTCAATCAAGTGCTTCATATTCCCTTTACATGTTTATATGCAGTGTTGGTAAAAAAACTTAATCACCGTGGATGTTTACCTAAAATATCCTATCAACCAGCAATGGAATGGAATATAAAGTGACGTCAACAGACGGTAGAGTGTCGACAATAAATAAATCGCAAAAACGTGTTTAATCTAACCAGCGCTTTAGTTTGTGGTTACCTAGTTATATAGGTCAACTGCACCGTTGAGGCAAGTAACTAAACTATAGAGAGAACACCGCAAACCTGCAGGTATTGCTGTTGTTGGTTTAATCAGTGAAATGTTAGCCTGATTATTTGGCAACTAAGAACGAGCAGGATAAGAATGTGGTAGACGTTAAGTCTGAGCAACAGTACAACTTCTGTCTGGTCCTTCCGTTTACTAACAATTAACAAATAAGACAATGCCATTTTAAAGTTTTACAATCGGACTAATCGTCCTCACAGGACCTACTTAGGGTGAACTTAATGTCGTTTACCCGCATTTTAATTTGATAATAAAATTTACAAAAAATGGTAATGCCGACGCCATTAGATTGGATTTAATTCCGGAATCTCATGAGAAATGTACTAGCCTTGATTGGGTTGGATTTAATTCCGGAATCTCCTGAGAAATGTACTAGCCTTGATTGGGTTCCCGATAGCCTTTACAGGATTCTGTATCAGAATCATAGAGGGAGTCATACCGTTACTATTTGTATAACAACTGCTGTGTGATTTACACGTTTCGCTCGCATTATTACAGGGGCAATGTTAACAATAATTACGTATCATACATTCCGTTACCTCCATCATAATCGAGACATAACCGCAAACCAGTTGTCGTAGACGGCAATCTATCGTTTACTTGTATTCAGTGTCAACACAGGCACCAGGATAAATACTAGCCAAAGTTTAACCTAATCCTAAAGTTTATTTAGTTTCTTGGTTTGATTAGTAATAATATGTTCATTCTTTCATTCTCACAAATTAAACGCTTTTGGTTTTATTTATAAAGGTGTTTTTTTCCCAAAAGGCCCCTCCTTTCATTTCAATTTTCTTTTGGTGAGGTGAAAACCTAACCCTTATCACAACAAAAACACCCACTAAAATTCAAATGAGCACTTGGTTCATTTTTCGTAGAACCATAAAAGTGAAATTCTCAAAAAGTCCGAGGTTTTTTTCTCTCCAAAAGACGAATTTTGTCAAACTAATAATGCACTGAAGGATCATTTTTAGTGCAGCCAAAAATAGGAATCATATGCTACAGTATACATGTAAAAATCTTCTCCCTATGATGAGTTATCAGATATTTACAATTTTACAATTTACAAATCAACAGCCGGAAGCCATCTCAAGCAATGATATTTTCCAGACAAAACTGTGCTCATCTTAAAACTTTTGAATACCAGAATTATTTAATTATAGAAGGACTAGGTCATGAACCACCAGTGACGAAAATATCAATCCAAAATATGTGGTGGAACATATTTAAAGAAGGGATCAAATGACTATGGTCTATACATCATAATTCATGGCTATTTGTATATTCTAATGCTGTGACTGAAAACTGACAGAAAAGAAAAAAAAAAATTGTTCCAGTTTAGATGGAATGAATATTTAATCAACAGAGAACATGTTTGGAAAAGATTCGTTGGTCTATTCCTTTACAAGATGGCCACCAAAACATTCATTCTACTGCCTAATCAGTTGTCATAGTCCCAGACAGTTTTCTTTCAATATCAATGGAATTCAGAGATTTTATGTTTGATTGTCACTTTGTTTTTATATATATATATTAAAGTTAGACGTGTATTAACAGCTCATGACATTTACAGATAATATTTTGCAATATGCAAGCGTATGAAATGTGTCCAAATGGCAGACATGGAAAAAAGAAGGAAGACAAAAATGATGCGAGGCTTTATAATAATAATAATAATATAATTTAATGATATACAGCATTTATATAGCGCCCTATATAATTTGTAAAATAACTCTAAGGCGCTTTTACAACATATGGATAATAGTAATGGTTATAATTGTGAAAACAAACAACAAAGGCTTGCAATCACTTTCATACATTTAACAAGCAATATGCACATAATTGAACAAATAAAAGGGTGGTATTTACATGACGTCTTTGCAAAGATTCTAAAATGCAGACGTGAAGAGGTGAGTTTTTATGTCCCTCTTGAACTTGGCCAGGGTATTTGACTTCCTAATAGCAGATGGTAAGCTATTCCACAACGTAGCCGAAACCCTCCCAAAGCATCTGTTTCCGTAGGTCACAGTACGAGATTTTGGGACACACAACAAAGATTCTGACTCCGACCGCAGTGATCTTGACGGCTGATACAGGGTAACAAGTTCCTGTAGGTACTGAGGAGCTGTTCCATTCAGTGCCTTGTATGTGTATACCAGAATTTTGTACTGCGACCTGTATCGTACAGGTAACCAGTGCAACGAATAAAGCGCAGGTGTGATGTGCTCTCTCTTTCGAGTACGAGTAACTAGCCGTGCTGCAGTGTTCTGGACCCTCTGCAGACGACTAGTTAGTTTGTCAGATATACCACAGAGCAGGGCGTTACCATAATCCAACCGAGAGGTAACAAGTGAATGCACCAAAATCTTGCATGCATCTGCAGTTAGAAACTGCCGAATACAGCCGATGTTCCTGATCTGGTAGTAACAGGATTTGGCAATAGCGTTCACTTGTTTCTCCATGTTCAGAGAACTGTCAAAGTATACCCCTAGGTTTTTAACAGCTGGAACAGTCTCAATAGTTCTGGCACCAACCTTGAGCTGGAGAGCCATTGTTTGCTGACACTTTGGGGAAAAGACGATTAGTTCCGTCTTTTCCTGATTAAGTTTAAGCATGTTGGCGTTCATCCAGATACTGATATCTGTCAGACAAGCTTCCAGACTTTCTGAGACTGTAAAGATTATTCCAACTGGTTTTATGACCATGTAAATTTGTGTGTCATCGGCATAGCAATGATAGCGAAGGCTATTGCGACGACAAATCTCTCCAATCGGTTTGGAGTACATACAATATTTTCGTGGTGCTAACACCGACCCTTGAGGAACCCCGAAATCTAGTACTTTGTCATGTGAGGTGGCAGATCCGATGGCAACACACTGTTGTCGTTCACTCAGGTATGACTGTATCCAGCATAGTGCGGTATCAGTCACTCCATACGAGTATTCCATACGTTTTCAGTTTGTTTTCAAACTGGTGATTCTAGATTCTGCTGTTTTGGATTTTGGAGATTGTTATGATAGCCAAGATAATAAAGTCTAATTGATATACATTTTGTAGGAAGACACTTTCCTATACTTCTTTGACCAATTGGGCATAAGTAATCTTTTATTGGATTACTTTCATTTGGTTTCGTACTGTACTGAATCCAAGCATTATATTTAGTCTGGCTTTTGTGTCTGGAACAAATCTGACAACGGATGACGTCTAGAGAGTGCTGATTCACCCATATTTCATAATATTTACGAGTTCTGACTTTGCTCTCTTGGAGAGACCTGGTTGTTTTCAGCCTCTGAGCCAAACAGTTTGCTTTTGTAAGTAGAAACTTCATTTGATGTTCGAGTTCTCTCCCTTTTTCGTCAGTTCCCGGTGATATTTGATAAATTAGTCCCCATATCCTATTGAGACATGCAGTCACAATCTTTAGCATTTCCTCAATTATATCACTGAAGCAATTTGATATTAATTGAGTTCTAAAAAATATCCAATGCTTAAGACGGCAATGATAAGACTCTACAATCCAGTGGGATTTTGTAACTATTATGTCAATGTTAGGCTGTGCCTGTAGGTCAGAGTGTTGGTTCTGACCAGTCTTAAGATATGAGTGCATACTGTTATTAATACCAGATGCCTCTAACATTAACAGGACATCTCTAAAACCACGATCAACGACTACAATGTCGTATGCTCCAACCATGTGAGCTTGTCTATGACGTTTTTGTGTAATGCTTGCATCATTTTGGCCTCCAGAGAATGGTCCAACTGTGTCCAAAATGTAGTCATCTAGTAGAGTTACGCTAATAAATTTAAGATAATTACGCTTCTTCTAGCCACCGTAAGATATCTCTGATGCTTGTTGTCAGCATGTTTTTAATATAAATATATGTACCATCTATTAAGACAGTCACTTTGTCCTCAATGAATATTTCTGAGAACAAAGTATTGTGTGAAAGTACCTGTTCCCTACTCAAATGGTCAGGACCAAGGAACACTGGAACTATAGATTTATTTATTGTTTGAACTACAGAATGAAAGGTTTTTGAAATACATGGCAGGGAAATGCCAAATAGAGCTGAGTACTTAATTACAACATTTTTGGGTACACATGGTACTTTGTTGTGCGAAATGAATACTTGA
The DNA here is from genome assembly GCF_002113885.1 of Mizuhopecten yessoensis. NCBI lineage: Eukaryota > Metazoa > Mollusca > Bivalvia > Pectinida > Pectinidae > Mizuhopecten > Mizuhopecten yessoensis. The sequence continues at coordinate 133,532 of NW_018408759.1, read as the reverse complement.
AACCACTTTTTAGTCACCCCTGGGGGAACCCCAGTGGGAACTATTAATTTCGGTTTCAGTCCCAGATTTTGACCTCTGTTGTCTTGGGCTGTAAAGTGTGTGCTTCTGTCGGAATATACCAGGCGCTAATTACAAGCTATTGCATAACTCAGATATCGATTTCCTTTTTAAACATGAAAAGGATAAATCCTTAAGGCGTTCCAAATTTCACACGGGTATTACATATAACCTAAAGATGTTCCGAGTATGAATCAGGCACCTTTGAGGTTCCCGGAGGGGTTCACTGTCGTATTATAAATTGCTATTGATTTATTTAGATCTGTGTAGGTCTGACCAACGAATACCGTTAATATTTGCGTATAGTGCGCACTTTTTTAAAGGAAAAATTAAGTGTCTAGAAAGGGGTGTACACGATACTCAAGAACAATCCAAAACCAAGCCTTGGTCGCGACCATTTTTCGAGGATTTTCGGAAATGTTTTGAATTATCCTCGCAGCAATAAACTGCTAAATTTCTTTGAATAACTCATAATTACATTGCCAATTTAACAATAACGAAAAGTTGAAAGTTAAAGTCATATTATACGATGGAATCGGATAAATAAACTCGAGTAAAGTAGGCCCAACTTTTCAGGATTTTACGTTGTGAATGGATAAATACCACGCATGGGGAAACATAACGAAGAATTGCATCACATTTAGCACTCTGGGGTAAAAATGTCGTTCTTAAAATCATGCTGAACTCTTCAATCTTGACAGTAGGAATGTGTCAAAACGACATTGGTAAAGTGGCGAAGTTAGCAAGTAAGTGTACCGCAAAGAGTGAAGGTCGCGTGATACTATTAACCAGCAGGAATTTACAAGGTGACATCCATGCGAATTGAACCGATACTGATACAACTTTGAGTTTAAAAAATAAATATTTATGGGTTCAAAACAGCCAAATACATTTCTATCTTTTCTTTTCAAAGGAGAATTGCTGAAATCACAATTGTAAGGTGTTCTTCATGTCTCGCGAATCCGGCTGTTGGCGGTCCTCGTCGGACCTGTTTGAGTGACTGCCTTTAGGCGTACACACTCTGCCGATATCGATGACCGATTCAGTCGGACTTGCAGACGATCAGGAAACTACTTGGAAAAGTGTATTTCATAACAAAAAAATAAAAAAAAAATATTCGGATATAAGTTTGAATCTTTTCTGAAACTTATTGTTCAACATCGTTATATTCCAATTACCTGTTCTGCCCATGCCAGGTGACCGTGTCAGCGCGCAGATCTCCCCGTATTCGAGGTGTCAGTCAACGCTAACGTTATATTTGCGACACGCTTTCTTATTAATTCCATGTGTTGGCATGGCTACCTGAACAGCTTGTATGTATTTACACCTGGACATTGTTTACCATTTTGATTGACAGGTGGAAATATATCCGTTGTAGCTTGTTCAATGATTTATCGGAAAATGATCACACAGAGATGGGGTGACTTTCATGTCATTCGGACATATTTCTAGTTATGGACTGAGTTTTTGCATACATATTTAAAAAAACACCACTTCTTCCTACTATAAACAGTTTTGGTATACACGAATAAAAAAAATAAAAAATCCTATATCTTTCATTAAAATTTTCGCAAAATGTTCGATTAAACTCACATTCTGATAAATATATAATCAAAGCACTACAAGAAAGAAAATGCTTTTTTTCCAAGTATTAGGATGCAAAAAATACGATTTTATTTAGAAAAATACTTTCAGGCTGATATTCCATTTTTCGACCACCATGCTGTAATTAGGTTGATGTATCATCTATATAATTAGTAAAGTGATTCAGAAGTCAAATGTATGTCTTAATATTTTCCACTTTTTAATGTCGTCACAGGTTGTGACATTGCGACAGAATGTGTGGATGATTGTTGAGGGACGCCTAGATGACAATGGTTTGTACGTTAACACGCCCACGTGGTAGGTTCGCGTAAATCAAATCCACGTGACAGCCGATCGTACATTTCTGTGCAACTCAAATGTTTATTCTGATTGTGGTTTGAATGTTGAAAAATCTTATTATTTCATGATGTGAATTCGTATTACATACATGAATTGTGACCAAAATGTCAAAGGTAAGCAAACAACCTCCGTATCTATTCCATTGTACCAACATAAACAACAAATTCCAAACTCAAAGCAGAACAGTAAACATAGCACCAGGATTTGAGGAGGAACATAGGACAGGAAAATCACGCGATGACATAAACCTACAGGCAAACTGAAATGCTCTGGAGGAGTAAGCATTTCCTCTATTGTTTGGTTTTGCCGACATTGTGTCTCCCGTCAAATCCAGACAAATTTATTGGTCACCAAGGTCGGGGACGGTTAAAAGGCCATACTCATTATAGACACTGAATTAATAAAGTAGCAAAGCCCTGGTCACTATTCTAAAAGTGAAATAAGCACATATCTAGTTTTTGTACCTTAACATTTACGTCCTCTCTAATTTTATCATTACAGTAGAACTGTATATATTATTTAACAGACAGATTAAGAAAATAATAAACTCTCCAAAATGTGTACACGGGGGGATGATCAAATCAAAACCAAATATTGTATTGTATGCTGTGAGAGTAGCAGTCAGGCTGACCTTCAAGTAATTCAAACTCTACAATTTTTGCACAGAAGTTGCTAGTGAGCAAGGATGCTGCTCTGTATTTTGAAATTAGGGCTCTGTTACCTAGTACTTGTGTTATATTGTCCCAAATACTTCCTACCAAGTGGACATATGAAAGTCAAGGGGGTTATCTGAATAACCACCAGAGTGCGTATAAATAGTACTGTCAACTAGTGGCGATTGTGGTATTGGCTGCTCCAGCAACCCTTTTATTTTATGACGGGGTTGACGGAGTCGTTCACGGTAGAGATTTTCTACGAATTTGATCATATTGTTGCTATTTTATTATGAAATGCAATGATTTTCTTGTATATTAGACGCAAAGAACCGTCTTTTGGTCAGGGTAGTGATTTCCTACTAATTTGAACATGATGTTGCTATATTATTGTGAAGTGTAATGATTTTCTGGCCTGTTTGACATAAAAAAAAACTGTCTCTTGGTCATTGTAGTCATTTCCCTTCCAATTTTATCGAAATGTTGCTATTTTATTATTCTCACTCAAAGAGTCGGCGGGGGATATAGAATTGGGGTTCGTCCGTCCGTCCATGAGTCCGTTCATTGACTTAGTTAAGAAGAATTGATCTTAACTTCATGTAAGGTTAAGAAGAATTGCTCTCATCTACATCTTGCCTACAACAAGTGTTATGTTGATTATACTTGCATCAATTGTGTATCTAGGGTTGCTCTACTGAATGCATATTCCGGATGCTCATATTTATCATATTTTACACTTCATTGACTTGGTAAGGAAGAAGTGCTCTTATCTTCATGTAAGGTTTAGAAGAATTGCTCCTATCTATATCTTGTCTACTACAAGTGATATATTGATTTTACTTGCATCAATTGTGTATAAAGGGTTGCTTTACTTAAATGCATATTGCGTATGCTGATTTTGACCTATAATTTATGCTTCATTTTACGCTTAACAGCCAAAATTGTTGGTGGTAACCTCTTGGTGATTAAGCCATGGCCACTATCGCCAAACACAAAAAGATAGGCATCAGTTTTTGCTGACAATTTGTTGATGAATCTCATTAAATAGAGATTGATAAAATAAATAATTATTTTTGACTTTGTTATCTTTGATAATAGGATATATTTGATAATAAATGAATCTGTTTTTAAGAGTACAAATGAATAGTGTTGTTACACCGGGAAAAAATCAGCAAACAACTTTCCCTTGTCTGCTGCTGATTTTTTTTGTATTGCCAGGTGCACATCTATGGCAGAACAGTCGTCTGGTGTTCTTGGAGTCAGCAAGTCCATTCTGTCATGGTTTCACCAACACCATGTGATCCAGGTGACATTTTTTCAGAGTGTTAGTATTATGGACTATGGACGTTTGGTTGACTGTTATTAGAATGGTTAAGAGGTTGCCAGCAGGAAAAATAGGTATCCACTATATATTTTTAACTTAATGACAGATATTCAAAATGACGACTGATCACAGTCATTTTCAGATCTAATATGTATCTAATTGAGGTGACAGATGTTGTCATACAAATGTATTTATCTATATGAGGTGACATTTTTTGTCATATTTATCTATTTGAGTAAGTGTAGGTTTTAAACTCTTGCTGACAAAGCCATCGTCAAACACAAACAGATAGTTATCAATTTATGTTGAAAATTTGTTGATAAATCTCATTAAAAAGAAATAGATAAAATAAATGGAACATTGTTTTGACTTTGTTATCTCTAATAATATGGAAATAAAAAACATGGAATGTTCAAGCTAATTGCACGTTAGATACAAATTGTATATGTATAATAGTATCTGGTACAAGTTATATGTAATATTAACATATGTATATTATAAATAGTCATTAAGTCTGAATAGAACTATAAGAATGATAACCAAATAAACCAGAACAAAGTGTTTCTGATAGCCGATAGACGAAACAGCAATATAATTTAATAAACAGCAATATAATTTAATAACATACTCTCTCACCAGGCTCCCTCAGTGGTATAATGTTAATGCACACCTGGATTTTTGTCTCATTTTTTTGTGTTGGATATTTCTATAAAGTAATTACATTAGGAACCATTTGCAAACAAAATTTGTTCATAAGTTTAATTTTATATTTATTGAGGAAATAATGTGTTGTTATTATTATTGTTATCTTTGTTTGAAAATGCCGTAAAACTGACTGCTTAGCGGGAATTGACAATGATTTCGCGGAGTAATACCATGTATCAGAGAGTAATTTACCAAACTTATGTTGCTAAAATGATGAAAATTAATGTAATAAAAAGGTTAATCCTTACGTTTCGTAAACAATGCACACGTAAACATTCTTATATAAGGATGTCCTACATAGTACAGTATCGTATAGGTTGTTAACAGTTAGATAGCAACGGTAGCTATATCTACATGTAGATATATACTACAGTAGATTGAAGACAATTAATTCACTCAGTCACATAAATGAAAAACAAAATTGATTAAAACACCTTTGGAATATGGTATCTAATATTTAAGTTGTCAAAATATTAGTTCAGTTTTTACTGCAAATTTCCTGTAGTCATAAATAGCGACATTGAGGTTAAGAATGAAATCGTTAAGTAGACAACATTAAGTCAATCAATTACCGTAGTGACTCATAGTCAGTAATTCTATCAATGAAAAAGATGTATACGGCAGTGAATTTTGGTTGGAACAAAATGCATTAACCCCGTTGATACAGTACAAAAATAAATGTGAAAGACAGCGGTGATAATTTTAGTATTAAAATTAAATTACCATCCTTGTATTCACATCTAAAGATGATTGATATCACAAAAACAAAACTCGACAATAGTTATGATTTATTAATCTATCTATATGTTTTTCTAAAAAATAAACAAGTTTAAATTTAATCCTTTTCAGATATAACGCTAAGCTTCCAGCTACGTATGTGCTCCTGTGTATGACAATTGCATCAACATGAACGTATCATAATTAAATAAGACATCAATTACGATTAGTATTCAATGTTGCAGCCAATGTAGGATATTAGTTCCTCATTAGGCTTCCCAGGCGAGGCGAAAAATGGCCATTTAGCAGCGTAATAGGTCGTCCATTAGTAAATCAGCGACTCCATCACTTGGCTCCGACAGAGGACATGTCCACACCGATGACTTCTGTTTACAGTACTGTAAATCAACCAAGCCTTGTGGGTCTGATGCTATGTTGATAAATCTGTTCATTATCAGACACGTTATTTTTCTCAATTTTGTTTAAGAACATGTCTTCTTAGGAGTAACAATCGAATCATGATGCTGATATTGGAATACTAACACAGTAATCACCACGTTGGTAGGTGAACATTAAGGACAGTTTTGTTAACCTGTTATCGGGTTATAATAGCTGGCAATGGAACATAGTACGTTATCGACACAGCCGCAGGACCCGTTGTAATGCCTGATTTACGAATTAATATATAATTAGCGAGAGGTGATAATGAGCGCAGATTTGCTCGCACATAACGGACGCCTCTAGCACAGTAGACAAACAGTATTGATGTATTAGCGTATTAAAATCTGGCCGTACCTTGTCAGGTGTTGTTTGATATCATAATCAATGAATTTTCTGCGTGCCTGACGAGGGACAAGTATAAAAACACTCACGAAAATCATTGTAGACTTACAATAGTGCTTTAACAGTATCAGTAAATGTAACTCGTTTACACACTCATATACACAAATATTATGTATAAATCATATGGTGTTTTTTTAATTACATCTAGCTATTGTTGTTGAATATTACACAATTACCTTATATACGGACTTATGTACGACCCACATAGGTATTACAAAACGATAGATTAAACTTTTATATGGTTAGAAAGAATCAGTAAGAGCATGACGTGGACACAAATAATTGTGAAAGTTCAATAACATGAATCAATATTTAACCATTTAATTTTGTATATTTAAAAATATTCTGTTCTGAAAAAATATAGATCTTGCATATAATTATCACACCAGGTGAGTAATACTTGTATGAGCTATAGGCACCATACCGTCTTACTCGTTAGGATATTAACCATTACACAAAATGTGTTATACTGCTTGTTTAATATCTCCAGCAAACTACCAAGTATCGGAGAGATTTTCATACACCTATTCCGTTAGTTTAACTGAAACACAACAGATCATAATATGAATTCGCGTTTAAATATCGTTTTGATAGTGTCAAAGGAATACTATATTTAAGGATGACAATTTGCTAAAACTCTTGAACCCTTCAAATGATTATGATATGCGCAGTTATGAAGTCTTGGACTTTAAAGTGGTTATCTATAATATTACTTCCTCAGCAAGTTTACGGAGGATGCCAGGGTTGAGGAGCCCTGGGACCATCCCCTTGACAATGTGTTGGCCTCTCACAGGATGAATTTCATTCAACATTCGTCTTTCTTTCACTTTCTTTCTTTCATCATATTTTATAAATTGGATGGAGATGCTAAATCATTTGAACCTAACTTAAAGGACGAACAGTTACGTACATTGGTTATCTATAAATAATGTAACTCTTTCATCTGTAGAATAGGGAAATTCAGCCTAATGGGTTATGAAACCGGGAAAACCAGCGGCTCATTAGATTTCAAATATCTTTAAACAATTGTTAAGGTTTCACAATATGGTCATTTTTCGCATACTTTTAAATATTGAAAATGAAACTTTGGCAGGAAATGGTATAAAAAGTAAAATAGAATCTTTAGCATGAAAAAGTATTTACATTTGCTCATGATCAATAAAAATTCTTTAAACTTAAGGATGTACTCTTCTGAGGTTTCAGTCACGTTCAAGTCTCGTTTTGATCTGGTGTAACGGTTTTTTGTAATATTTAACAAATTATGATAGGTTTAACTGAAAAAAACATGTCAAAAAACTAGATGTCTGTTGTGTGTAGAACATTTTTTACAAGTATTTGAAAAAAAATGATCAATTTGGCGGCCATTTTGAAAAAGTGTATTTATGTGAATTTCTTGCGCTTCACAAAGGGCAAAACTTCACATTTTTGACACTAGATTGATCACTTAAGTTGTCATTGTGTCACCATTTTTAAATGTAGCAGGTTCATTTTTGCTGTACAACTTTATAATGTTCAATATGATTAAAATAATATGCAAAACAATGGAAAAATATATATTATTGGTATTTTTTTTACATACTAGGGTAACTGAAGCACTTTTGATGTTTGACCCCGAAAGCGCTGAAAAATAACACAAATAATAATGGGACAAAAAAAGAAGCACACCGACCCCCCATTTTTGTAGCTGTTTTAGACAGAGAAACACATTTTCTTTTGATTCATTGAATACTAAAAAAGTTAAATACAGGATTTTTTTTATATCAAGCGTTTTCATTAAAAAATAAGGGGTAGGGGTAACTAAAATCGCATTTCTGAGTAAAATGAATAAGATTAAGATATTTTACTTCCATAATTTAAATGAAAATAATATTTTAATCGATTCTACAAACATTCATACATAACTGATAACACACTTGGAAGAAATTGTATGAATTTATTCTGCAAATGGTCAAAACCCGAAAATTAACCTAAAATCACCTATTGTATTAAATTGGTATCTTTGACCGATCATAGCACAAAAACGAACACACGGACATATTTTTTTTTGCATATTCTACTATGCCGTTATCTCCTTTTTCCAAAAATCAATATAAGACAAAAAAGTTTAATACAGGAATTATTTGACTTCTCAGAGGTGTACATCCTTAACAATTAAGCAATCAAAAAACAATTGGTCACTTTTTATTCTTCGAAAATTCAATAGAACGTGATTTGATATGTATAGCTCATGTACGCTAATATTTACACGAACTGTTGACTCCAAGGTAAGCCAGTAACGTCACAGTACCACGTGGCCGGTAACCTCCTTAAAATTCTCGCCAACATCAATATTTAGGAGCGGACACCTTCGATTGCCCGTAACTAGGCAATGGTGTATGTACTAACGACCGTTATTACATGTTTGCATATTTATTGATTTGTATGACTTTTCTCGCATTTTGCATCTGTTTCTTTTTCTCTTGTTGTAAATAAAAACCGCTGGTCAAAATCTTTTGAACCGAAATTTTATTGTTAATATGATTCGAAGGGAGTACGTAAGTACAATATCAAAAGAAGTATAATACGGGAAGAGGAGAGGTCATTGGTTTTCTCAAAGTATTTGATCGGCGGTTTTTTCCAGCTCTTCCCTGGCTAAACTGATCCCTTTTTCATAATTTCTCTTTAAAAAACATTTTGAGAAATACGTAGTATTATCTATGGCAGAATACAGAGTTGAAATGATATAATCTCGTGTTATCAATTACTACTTATGATGGTCATTTCGATTGAGGCGTAGTTTCCTAGCCTGCCCAGTAGAAGTTTCATAACTCCCATATTTATGCGCTGTACCGAGCAACACGAGCTATGCGCTGTACCGAGCAACACGAGCAACAGTTCAGTGTACTGGTTCCATAAGATTATCTAGCATTGGGTGTCTCCTCCGGCGTGTCTATAATACATAATAGTACTTAGCGTATAATTGCTTACGTCAACGCGCTATGATTATCCACAGAGCCTCCATGTTACATAGTTCTTATGATTTTTCCCGTCATATCGATAAAGCATTTGAAATCACTTCTCCTACTGTCTTTGCAGCCAAACAGGTGATGACGCTGCTGGTGGTGTCGGTCTGTGATTGGATACCTGGGCGTGTATACTCGCCCACCACCTGTTAACGCTGCGAAGGTCTGCCTACAACGGGGATGGTGACAAGTATTTAAAAGACGACAGGATAGAAATCTCTCTTTCATTAACAACACTGTGCACGTGGGTCTATTACACTATCGGGGATCTCAATTCAGGAACTTTCTTCTGGCCTCTACTAAGTTACAGCTTCCTCCATACACGTGAGTAGATAATTATCTCGAATTCATATCTATGTTAAATGTAACACAATGATATGTATATGATAAGTATATCTTTTTAAAGTTTGCGTGAACAGGCCAATCATCATTTTAAAGTTTTTAAATACAGATTACACATATATTCAACTATTATTTTAAACAATACTTAAATTATTTCCATGATTAATTATTCTATATGATGCCAATGTAAGGTTGCGGCGATATCGCCCTATCTGCAAATCACAATCGAGTGTTTTTAAAAAATGATGTAAAAAGGAATCCATCTACATAAGCTTTAGATAGTGTTCCAGCATCCATCTGTCGTTTCACATAGTTGACATTTTTTCACCGTTACAATATTAAAATCAAATTAAGGGGAATGATTATAGCAATGATAGTAACTTACACTGTCAAATCATTACATACGTTAAAAATGGTTCGTTACGCGACTAACTATCTCCTAGGGGAAAGATGAACATTAATTGGACAGCATATGTTTCCGATCGTTTACCATGTTGATTCGGTTCAAGAATGGTAGGCTTGCAATGAGTTGTATCCCGTTATAACCCATTAAATAAGACGGAACAAAATCGCTATAAACCATGAAATAGTTCAATCATAAGTAGAGCTATCATATTCAAATATTTCAATAACGATTATTGTAAGTAAATGGACCCGTTACCCAATGTCTTCTTATTATGTAACTTAAACTTAACGCGTTGAAACGTTATGTCAGACACCAACGTTAAATAAGTGACCTCTTTTCGTTATTGTCAGTGATATTGTAATCTTAAAATGGCAACGTACAGTGAAGCATTGTTTCTTTTTTCAATTTAACACTGATTGAGATATATAGCACAGATCAGCACAGTGTCAATGGAGTTAGAGCTGCTTTTACATCGCTATTCCTTACCGTGTTAATAAGTTTACCTTTTATTGTTTAAAAGAAATATTGTGACAATGAATGATAAAAAGGAAAATGTTCTCAAACGTATAATCCCAAATAATTCCATTACTTAAAGTGTAAGTCGGTAAAATGTGGATCAGTATTAGTATTAAAGTGGACTGCATCTTACATCAATACTACTGTACAGAATCGCTTTGCTGTAATACAATAGTCAGAAACAGCTCAACTCGAACATCGTCTTAGAACATCGAAGCGCCTAAAACAAGGATAAGCTACAATATGGCTACAGACTAATTGTTACTTCTGCAATTAATGTACATTTTATTTGAAAAAAATGATACCGCTATAGTACACACACTTAACCTCGTAATAAACGGTAAACCGCTATAGTACACAAACTTTACCTCTTAATAAACGGTAAACCGCTATAGTACACAAACTTAACCTCGTAATAAACGGTAAACCGCTATAGTACACAAACTTAACCTCGTAATAAACGGTATACCGCTATAGTACACAAACTTAACCTCTTAATCAACGGTAAACCGCTATAGTACACAAACTTAACCTCGTAATAAACGGTATACCGCTATAGTACACAAGGTAACCTCTTAATAAACGGTATACCGCTATAGTACACGAACTTAACTCGTAATAAACGGTAAACCGCTATAGTACACAAACTTAACCTCGTAATAAACTGAGTTTTCAAATGTCATCCATCAAGATAATTTCAGTGGCGAATATGTTGTGTCGGTTGAGATTTAAATTGTTACCTCACCTAAAACATAATATTTAAAGTTACCGTTAATATGGGCCATACGTCTTTAAATATGTTCTCAATGTTCTCGGTATTACAATCAGTGTATCAAACGCTATTTGTATAGTGTGTGTTGGTAGATGACACTCAGATGTATAGAGTTTCGGTAGAAGCAGTATTGTATCGCACACTTTGTAAAATACATATAAGATAATAATTGTTAAAAAATCCCATCCCTCTTTTCACTGAATGTATCTGAAAACAGCTAAATTGATATGTAATGGTATTTCGAGGAACTTTCGATAGATACAGAGAATAAGTGATGAGTAAGGAATATGAAGTAGCAGCATGCTTGTTTGTTATTATATCATAAGGTCGGGTGTAATAGTTTTTGTGAGATTCTTTATTAACTATAAAACAATCACTAGAAATACAAAGAAATGACACACCTATAAAAAACGTTTACTGTACAAACAAAGTAAAACATTTTACTATATGTCCGTTGGGTCTATTTAGGACAGAAGAACTAAGCTACACAGGGTTACGCCGATCCATTAACATAGAATATTGTTAAATAGTTATTGAGATCATCGTGCATTGTAAAATGAGCGTAACACACACACACACACATACACAACCACACACACACACACACACACACACACACACTCACACACAGGTGATTGTACCTTGAGCGTTAAGTAATCGACCCAGTAGGCCCAGTACGAATAACACTGCGTCGTTCAGCTGTTTCGTCCTTCTAGGACTCACCGATGATGCTCGAGGCCAAACATTTTGAAGTCGAAATAGGTCTAAACTATTGTTGAAACAGAAGAGGAGGTGCACAAAAACATTTGGTTATTAATTTCAAGAGTATAGAGCACTGGTTAATTTACAATTAATTAGCCAAGGTGTATATTTTGAGATAATAATAATAATAATAATCCGAGGTTCTTTATACCGCTTTATCACAACCTAGTTCGTAAGTCGTCTTAATGCGGTTCACAAATTATTATCCGTGGTTATAGGGCATTTGCAACCAGCCAATATCGTTCCAACTCCCTGGGGAGCATACAGCTGGTGCTGCCATTTCGGCGCTCACAGCTAGCATTCTATAATTCTAGCACTGCCCAACCACGTACTCATTTACAGCTGAGTAGACTGGAACAAGCGGAGTAAAGTATCTTGCTCAAAGATACATTTACAGCACAGTGACTTGCCGTGACTCGAACCCCGCAACCCTTCGGTCACGAGCCCGGCGTCCTACCACTAGACTACCGTGCCTCCTATAAATATGGCCATCAAGGTCACGGCGAACCCAGGACACTAGAAACAATCATCCACCTGCAGAGTCTACCACCTTGTATCTTGAGAGATGAACATAACCCTCACAGAGAATATTGCACCTTAAGAATTTAATTAATCGATACAGTTTGTCAAAATGAGTAACACTGCATCACACAGTGTTTCGTTCTTTTAGAAACATTAATGAGACAGTAGAAGAAGAAATCCCTGGGTAAGTGTTTAGCAATTAATTCTATGCATGTATTGATTAAGAAAATATCGGAATAAAATTGTTTCATTAATGTAAATGATCATAAATATTTAACAGATATAGGATGTTGGCATCTGAGAAGATAGCGTCTCTATCAGCCGCTTTTACTAGACAGTTATGACTGCTGTCATCTGTGAATTCACTTGTACTAACAGATGTTATTACAAGACTAACAGTTATGCATGCTGTCAACCGGGATTAAGCATGGGTTCCAACTATACCTAGCCAGAAGTAGAACAGAACCACACAAACGACGCACACGCCCCCACGATGATGCTTATATAATCAGTTGATCAGTTGATTAATGACGTTAAGGTCCTAACGTTAACTCGGAGTACACGTACCAGTAGCATCAGTCTTTGTGGTGGTAGTTAAGTTACAAGCAGGTCGTTTAATGGTGTAACAGATTTTTGTTTACTGAAAACTGCCATATATAAATGTAGAACGTTACTTCATTTTATATGTAAATGAATATCATGCATTTCCTTTATATTGAGAGGTCGAACATGGAATATATGTTTCATCCTTTCCGCATTAAGTACATTTCGAGTACAGTAATTTTGTTATATAATAGCTGCTTTCACACATGGACCATTTATCATTCCACAGTACTAGCGGTCTATTAACTGTGCAGTTGTCTTTCGTTTTGTTTTGGTGTATCCGTTACTATTGTTCTGTACTTGTATCGAGTTTGAGAACAATTTCTGTCGTGGTGTCCTTCAAATGAGAATGTGTTTCTGTTTTACTCGGTGTATCTTTACAATCAGTATACGTATTGTTCCTCAATATTTCATTAAAAATACAATAAGACAAAACGTTACGTTCAGTAGTACAACCTCGTGTACAAACAAATCACACACTATTGGTGTCTGATTGTACAACAAACATGTTGTTAGGATAGGATTAAATCTTAAAACAGAAAAACGGTGTTTCAGCAATATAAAGGCATTGCAAAATTGACATAATATGAAATAAGATAAATCAGATTTTTTTTTATCTGAGAACTATGTACACATGCTTCCAGTGCTTTACAAGTGGTAAAACGTAAATGAATGATTGGAGAAAGGGATTAATAAATTGGCAATAAACATATTTAATCTAATTGGGATTTAATCACAATGCAGTTAAAAGCAAATGTTGCATTGTAAAGCACATTCCAACATTTTGTTCGTTATATTGGCAAATAAAAAGAATTCTGTACGTTTCATAAAAAACTCATACGCTTATGAGTCTAGAGTGTGTATTACACGTGTTGATAGTTGTTAAAAAGCGCAGGTATTACATAACAAAGTACTGAAACGATGGCAGCTGAAAGTACATACATGTACTATACCACTATTCTGTTCGTGAACAGTAACAAACTAATAATTAAGTTATTATTGTATAATCGAACAAAAACACAGCTCTTGAAAGTGTTGAAATTATCATTTTTATCTATTTAAGGAAATTGTGCATTTTATGTGCAAGTTCGATTTAACAAACTTTGTCCAGAGTAGGAGGTTCAAACGAAGTCTTTATAAAATATACAACCACTAACATGACTATTACGAGATTATAACTAATTAAATGTAACAACATTATCCTGGAGAAACCACCCGTACATAGTATGTTTGAAATCAAACCCCTACTAACGACAACAGCAATACTTATATGACTGTTTCCAGTAAAATGATCGGCCCTGATTTGATAGTCGTGTTGATGCCTTATGTAAGTAGTATCTAGATAGGAACCTAGCCAAGGCCTTTAACATTGCAAAAGAAAATATATAGTATGCTGTTGTTAACGGACGACATGAGCAGATATAAAAATGTGTCGATTTTCACCATTATGCTGACTTAATTCAACAGGCGTCATTATTGATAATTATATCGCATATACAACCTTTTCCTCGGAAAACGACCTACTAGTTGTAACATTAAACATGAAACATAGTAAATCACACAGATCTAACGACTTAATCAACGCTTAATCAACTGTGAAAAATTACTTCCCCAAACATTATAAACAATTGTTCGAGGTATTAGTTTATTGAACTGTCTATGCAGTTCTTAATCTATATCATTAGCAAATGTAGGTAAAATGTATATCAACGATGCACCGTTTCACTGATTCCATCGCGTAATATAAGGGTTTCTTATGTTTACTATTTTTGTACATCATTGTTCAGATATTTTGCAAGTGTTCGGCTTTAATCAGTTTTGTATCCATAAGACTAAGTTCTTTTAAGCAGATATATTACGGTACAACATCGCGGACCAAAACCCAACGTGGTGGTGGATAACGATGTCAATAAATGCCTGTATATATACCGCCACGTAACATAAGTCACAAGGGTAACTTATCAGAGGTGTTAATCAACAAGCTGAATGACATCCTTTTTAAAACAACATCTTTGCCGTTTAAAAATGGCCTTGGAGTTGATAAACATGGGAAATCATTGAGGTAATAAATATTTTAATACGATTACGTTTTAAAATGACCGAACAATGTTAGCCCCGCATGGCTAGGGCTTAAGGTTAATCCTAAATTCATGACCATTAACATGTTTAATCCAGTTCTACGATATATTTCAAAGTATACTAAACTAAACTATCTTTTATCGCCCGTTCCTATAAATACTCCAGTCCAGGGATTCTCAGTGATGGCATTTACAAGACCTACGAGGGCGATCATTCGGTTCAAAGTCGATTAAACTCGTTGATTCTATTATCCGAGTTGAATGTACGATCGTACTAATTATCTAGAACTGAGCAGAAACCCTAGGGACAGCGCAGTCAGATTGAGTTTCATGTAACATGGGATCATGGCACGTGTGGGAAATGTCCCCATCAGGTCGGAACTATCGGACTCCATTATGTTAAACTCTCCCCTGCGATCACACTACTGTCGTATCAGTGTCCGGTAACATCTCCCGTGATTAGTCTGAGTGAGATTGCTGTTTTTGTACATTTACGTTGTAGTACCTAGTACAAAATCGTTATAACTTATCACTGGATTTGAAAGTATCATCTTACAGTTGCAATATATCGTTGTCCGCGACAAATCGCACCATTCTTTGTAAAAACTACATATTTATCATTATTGTTTTCTTATAAAAATGTCACCTTTACTCGAGATAAGTTGTGCTTTGTGGTAAATATATGCGTATAAAAGATATTTTAAATCCTGTCATACAAAGTTTAGAGTTCAGATCGTTTTAAGTCTTGTTTCGTTTTACAATGAACGTTCCACACACACACATACATGTACCTTACCTAAAGAAATTATTATAGATGAAGTACATCGTTTGTATTTCAAAATTAATTACACTGCACCGTACAGCTAGTTCATCCTTATATGACTTTATAAGTGATGCTAGGGGCCAAACCGGCGGCTATAGAAATGAGCCTAAAGTACCATTGAAACAGAAGGGGAGGTGCGTAATAACTCCTTAATTACACAAATTTCAAAAAATGAGACGAGTACTGCCTATACTAGAAAATGTCTTGTACAAAAGATCATTAACCAGATGGAATACGAAGGGGTAGATATACAATTTGCAAAAGTACATATATTATAATCAGTCTATGGTTACAGAAGCGTATTTCATTTTCAGGGTCTCCAATTTCCATGGTAGCAAATGATAAACTTTTCCACAAAATGGATGCTTCATTACGCAAATCATCGGTCTCCAAAGTTCACCGTACGTGGTTTGAAATTTACATCAGAGATTTTGTCTCCAACAACAGTGATCATGACGCCTAATTAATGATTAAATCCTGTTGTTCTAGTTTGCGAAATTATAAAAGCGGTAGTATGACGTAGTGCAAGTAACCTTAGATGGAGAACTTGTATATTATGATAATGAATACAAATTAAATCTTTCGAATTTAGAGTTTTAAAAAAATATTTAAATTGTTAAGCACAATAACGTTTAATCCATAATGTGATGTACTGTATCTAAATATGGCAGCTGTGTTGTTGTTACCGTTTACATGACGTTTCCTGTTCCTGATGACTTATGTGCAATCCCTCAATTAACTCACTTAACGCAATAAAAACAAAAAGGAATATTCCTTTAACCACCAGCAGCTACCATTACAGCAACAGTTGCTAAAGGCATGTTCCATACAGAGCCGTTATCTCCTGGCTGTCCCGGCGCCAAACTTACACACTAAACAATACAAATATAAATGAACTTGTTAGGATTTGTTTGAAACATAAAGGACTTTGTTTGTACTGACATTTAAGTGTAGTTCATAATTATCTTCGAATGAAAATAAAACTCTGACTAGAATTTCGGTTTAAAAGCTGACTATGAATGATTACAGAAAAATGCCCAGATGTTATATAATAGAGTGCACAATGTTCAAATAGGTTCGCATTGGTATGCTGAGAAACCGTTAGCGATAAATTGTGACTTTTTACCACACGCCATTTACGTTTTTAAACCAACCCTAAATTTAAAGATGAGATAATAAAAACAACAAAAAAGAAAGAAAAAAAGGTCGAATGCCCGTGTGCTCTTGTTATTTGTAATTTTAATGAAATAGGTGATTTCTGTTGAAATTCTATCAATTTGATCATACCTAAAAAGCATTCATACCTTATCATCCAATTGTGTGTCAAGAAATATATTACCGTATTGACAAGGAAAAGCAGTTCATTTACGTAAACACATTGAAGACCATTACATGCCCCCCTCATCAAATGGTAGCCCTTGCATCTTTCAGAACAGAGTTGTCAACATTTCCATTTGTTTCCTATGTTAGGTGAAATGGTGCAGGGAAAATAGTGGTGAAATTGCCCGTATGTCCTCAAATGATTAACATCATGCGTAGTGATAAAGCGATGTCGTTGAGAGATTATTATCCGGCCACTTCCGGATACATCAAGTGATTGAACGCAGATATGTGATCCATACACATCTGTTAACGACACGACGAGAGCTAACACAACAAACAGTAGTCCACTCATAGTATATTATCATTGGTTTACCTCTCAGGTAAAGCATGCAGTCGTCAGATGTATTTAGGTTTCATTTCTTTTCGGCGTCACGTGTCTGCCTATTTTTGCCGCAAATATCTGGATACAATTTGTGTAACCTAAAAGAATTTACATACTATTTCAAGACTTGATGAGTATTTCTAATCTAAAGATGGTATGATGCCCAGATGTATACAAGTTTATTCCAGGGTGCGAAGTAGAGCTAGGAGACTATGCCGGTAAGCACCTTGGTTCCCTACCATCATAAATGTTTGAAATAAGCATCTCTTTACATTCAAAACAACGTAGGGCATTCTATTTTACCTTTTTTGGTGTTTTTTTTTTGTTCCTTGTAAATTAATTTAAAAAACATTTTACCAAATGGTAGCCCAGCTAACTTTGCTGGAACAGTGTCTTGCTTTCTATGATTACCATTTCCCAGTAGGGGTAAAAACATCAATCAGACACTATTTGAAATACCCTTAAAGTTAGAGTTTAACATCACTAAACGTGAGACAGAAAGACTGACCAATCTCCAGCTCGAAAACATCTATGTCTGTAGTTATTCTTTGATTATAGTATTGTCCGTCAATTAAAAAATCAAAATATGGTGATCATAACGATAATAAGAATAATATGGAAAATAAGAAAAATATCAACAAACACAAGGTTAAAGCCTAACTCTTGTAACAGTAAACACAAATCGTTTCCAGACACTTTGATCATAAAAAAGAGCGATACTATATTTATTCGCTGAATACGTTTATCGTTTGCTTCAATAAGATGAAATATGTTATTAATATCCAGTGTACCTACTTACTAATAGGAATCGTTATGCCAAGCCTAACTGGAGACGTGTTTGTAACTTTTTGATAGTTTAACCAGCTGTGTCTAGCTCGCGGTTATCATTATTAACCAATACTGCCATGATGGTGATCAAATGCCATTGGTTTTAGTAATTACTTTTCTCGTGATAAAATATCTAGGTTCCAAAAGGTGAACAGAGTATATAAATATGGGCGGTTGTCGAATTGTTCATCCTGATACTGCTGATGCTACAGGGCTGGTCTTTAACGAGGATCTCACGTGAACTAAACGTGCAGGGACGGGCAGTAATAACCGGATTCCCTTTAGCTATCACTGGTTGTGTTCCCAAGTCTACCATGTATACCATTAAATCTAGAAAATCGAGAAGGCCAACGGACGATACGTTCACGCTTCAGAACGGAAACATGGCGTATACCATTTCATCCTTGTAGCAAAACAATATGTTTATAGATCCAAGTCAGAGGATGGTTGCCCAAATAGAGTTTTGAACATCGGTTTTACTTAATAACATGCTTATATAATAGTATGCCTTCCCATTCGTGTAGCGATTAAGTCATAAGGTATTATCTTGCTTTATTACTTTTTTTCAAATGTTTCAGCACGTTTCTAATAAAGAGTATTTTATTACGTACTACACTTCTAGAAATAATGACAAGCTAATTAATCAAAACGCTTCCAACTAATCATTGAACTGCTTTCAGCTATCGTAATAGGTAACAAATGAAAACTTCACGGAGTGTGTTCCTGTAATCCCGATTCAATTCGTATGTCATGCCAAATGAAAGAAGTTAAATACCTTAATGCAGATTGTGGTTATTTTGACAACTACGGTTTAGTTGGTTGGTGTACAGTTGAAACACGTCAAACGTCCTACTTTAATGCAGAGGAGTGTTTTAGTCATGGAATAGTACGTAGCACGTGCTTATTGATACATAAAGTAATCCTTGGGATAAACCTTTATCGGTATATTATCCTTTTTTGTCCTATTTGTCTATAAGTTGGTAGCAGTATAACAAGCTATTTGAACTGTATTGTTTTCTATTACAATTAATCGTTTAAATACTATTAGCCTGCCATTGTGTAATAAGAACATTTGTACTTGTTATATATAATGGACATGTTTCCTTGATTGCGAATGGAACTGCATATTGGAGAGTCGCATAGTGGTAACGCTATGCTAATGGAATTGTTTTCTTTAATTATGTCTCCCCTTCGAATGAAGGGAGACATATTGTATTAGTACTGGTTCTTCATCTTCTTCTTCTTCTTCTTCTAATCTGACCTGTCCGGGCCGTAAATTTCAAACCGTTAAAGATATATACAGAGTTATGGCCCTTTGTTTAATTTTAATACCGAAGTTTGTCTAGAGCATAAGTTCTATGTTATTTCAACTACGTTGACCATTCTTACCAAATGGATGTATCTTGGAAAGGCAGAATTTCTCACACTAAAATAAGATTTTATGCCCCACTATATACAGAGTTATGGCCCTTTGTTTAAATTTAATACAGAAGTTTGTCCACGGCATAACTTCCATGTTATTAGGGCCCCGCATGAAAGATGCGGGTGCCCTATACTAATTCATCCGTCCGTCCGTCACAATCAAACAAGGTATCAACTGACTAAAGGTCAAGGTCACTGGGTCAAAGGTCCAGGTCAATCACTGGGTCAAAGGTCAAGGTCAATTTTTGTATCTTTTCCCTGATGAACATTTTGTTATGACATTATAAAGCAAAGTTGGTTGGAATTTAACAAAGAGTCAACTGACGTAAGCTCAAGGTCACTGGGTCAAAGGTTAAGGTCAAGTTATGTTTCTTTTCACTGGGGAACATTTTGTTATGACACTCTGAAGCAAAGTTGGTCGGAATTAAACAAGGAGTCAGTTGACCAAAGATCAAGGTCACTGGGTCAAAGGTGAAGGTTACATTTTGTATCGTTTCACTGGTGAACATTTCGTTTTGACACTTTGGAGCAATGTTGGTCAGAATTAAATAAGGAGTCAGTTGACCGAAGGTCAAGGTGAAATTTTGTATCTTTTCCCAGATGAACATTTTGTTATGATATTATGAAGCCAAGTTGGTCGGAATTGAAAAATGAGTCAACTGACCACTGGGTTAAAGGTCAAGTCATTTGGATCCAAAGGTCAAAGACAAAGTGGATCTCTCACTTTGACCCTGGCTCTTGATGGGGGTGGTATTTAAGGTGAAATAAAATAAATCAAAGCTAACAAATGAGTATTGCACCGGTATTTACATTTCTGTTAGCCAAGCAAATATGGAAGTGGAAGGAAACATGACGCACATCATAGTACATGTAAAATGTATCTTTTGCTTCCTTGCGATTTTTTTTGTCCAAATGTCAAACTTCAAGCTCAGCTATTTAGGCAGGTTGCTTCTTGATGATTATGGGGATATATTGCCACAAGACGGGGCCCTTACTGACCTGTCAGTGTTCTAGTTCCACCTACGTTGACCAAACTTCTAAAGTTTTAATGTATCTTGGTAAGTAGGAGGGTCAAATTCTATATTCGGGTCTCGTGCCCCACTATATAAAGCGATATGTCCTTTTGTTAATTTTTTATACCGGAGTTTTTCTATTGGCTAATAAGGGGAGACATGTTTTTGTTCACAAAAGCAAAATTCAAGTTTATTTTCTTTTGATATTTATTTCCTTTTTTAATTTGTTTAAAATACATTTCGTTACTTATTCCTTATTTTTAGAATTAATCATCAAATTATTACATATCATTAAAATATTTTCAAGTTCAATTTTTATTTTTTGTATAAAGGTAAAAGGGGTTAGAACATGTATACAATACGATGTAGAAAAATAACGATGACTTACGCTTCAGATTGTGTTCCTTTCATTAAACATATTTAAATGAAAGAGTATAGTCGATGGTTATATTACACACTTTGGCGGTTCCACCAGAGTGTCTATATGGGCATTGCTTTGTGCGTATGTTCAGCTGAAAGTACTCACAGACATTTGATGACGCAGATATGTCATATCTACCTTAAAAGACATAAACCATTCCTAGCTGTCTGTCTCTGAAGCTGATGATACGTCATTAATATTGACGTAGGCAAGATGATTGGTTTAAATATTTAAAATTTAATCGCTCCCGTATGTCCCTTTGGTCCTAACAGCCAACTTAATTGTTAGGTAAGTAATGCAATCACCTGCTCCTCCTAGCTTATGTAATGTCGTGCTTAGTTTAGTCGGAAAGGACATGATAGCTTTATTAAGATCAGTAAATTTTATAAAAACAATAGTTTCAAACATGAATTTATATATTTTATAAAAATTATTAAACAGGTTCTTGTTGGTTCGATTGGAAGAGTGCAAGGGGTCTTAATGTTAAAGGTAAGACGAGCGACTGGTGAAAAACCTACAAAGGCGGTCATGTGACCCATACTCATCATCTGAACACAGAAATCACAGAATTGAATCAAGACAATAATCTGTTCTTCCAAAAACTTTCCCTCGTTGACAGCTCATTTTTTTATGTTTAACGAGTTCAACGGTTACCTCCTGACAATTGCAATAACATTTGTTTCTATGAATGTTTACACTGCCAAATTCGCCATGTTTGACACTGCCAAATTCAAAAACATTTATAAATAACCACGTTCATTTTATGTGTACTGAATGTCGGAAAGTTTATAGCGTCTAAAAGTGGAGTGTAATGGTTTTCCTGAAATCACGCCTACAATGTTCCCCCTTATGAGAATCAGCTCCCATACTTGAACATAAAGTGATGGAAATATAAAACGTTCAGGTCGTAAGTCCAGTACCAGGCGTATAACATTTTGTTTTGTATATTTATATAAATACTCATATTTACAAATATCATACAGGTCTTGAGAATACAGACACAATGTTGGTTATAATCTCACATTTATGCACCTACATGCAAGCGTCAGACGCGATATTTCAAAAGTGCTACGGTATGGTGGGAAAATTTTGATTTTTGTTTTTCGTAACTCAGAATATCGCTATGTGTTTATTATGAAATAAACGGGATTATTTGCTTTACAGTGATAAGGTAGAACAGTTTATGTAAGTACATGTACGTAGTTTTGTCATATTGATAACATCTCATTCGAATGTAATTATTTACAGAGCTGTCCATATTCGAACTTTTGACAGCGAAGGTTGCTAACAAGTGTCCGATCTAGGTTTACAGCCATGTCAGTATTTCACTATTAGAGTTATAGCTATAAACTAGATACTGGTAGAAAAGTTAGAATGTTTTATTGTAGTTGTTGACTTGTTTTGAAAATTGATCAACACGTTATTGAAATAAAACATTTTAAAAATACTAAATTGTGTTTAGCTTATAGCAAACGTTCGCGCTGTGAATATGTGGAAAAAAACCCTGTTTAAAGTCAGTTGTTTTTTGGTGGTGGTGGTGGTGGTGGTGGTGGTGGTATAAGAAATGTGAGGTCCTGAACGTTATACAATCTATTTTGAGACAAGGAGATAATGTTTCTATGCTTAATAGTACAGTGATATTCCCTATGGAATATGGCTGCTAATCAACANTTTATTAGACTTAATTATCTGCCAGACGTCGAATTTCACAGTACAGTCTTGTTGTCACCAGTCAGACGTCAAATTGATATTGATGTTGTCCACTGTTTAAGTATATCATCAGTTGCCATCATGAATTTAATTTCAAATTCATTAAGTCTCGTCCGTGACTCTTGCAGGCACCAGGGCTCCAACTTTTTTGTTTAGGAAACAATGTGCGTTAAATGAGTGTCGATTCCCTTAGCCACTGTCCACCACTGGACAACTCACTTATATCGGGGATAGCTATTACATATGATATCTTTTATGTATCTTTAAACGACTGCTCTAACAGAACGGCACGTAAACATTTACATAACCGTGACTGATTCGGGGTCTAATAGACTCTTCATTGATAGCTGAGCACGTGGCACTTTTGACCGGACATCCGGGTGAATATTGAATCGGAATATATCGGTTAATTTGTTTATCGGATCACGAATTGACTGCGAAAGTCATTCAGAGGGTTCGCCATTTATAAAGCGAATTTGTGATTTGGACACTTACATAATCGACGTGTTCGATCAAGTAGATAATGGTGTTTTGTAGTAAGCACCGCATCAACTGTCTAACTGGCTGGGACTGGTCACAGAAGAGACGACATAGATGATGTGTAAAAGACGAGACGACATAGATGATGTGTAAAAGACGAGACGATGTCCATCACACATTAGCACGGTTCTTGTTTATCAGTTAAAGGAACAGAGACGTAGAGCTGGCCCTTTTCCGATCTACTGGTGTACTGGTATTTCTAGGGAACAAAGTAGCGACCAGACTTTTAGGGGAAAAGGTGTTTCTTTAGTTCAGGACTAATACATCAACTGATGAAATTGTAAAATGACT
Source organism: Mizuhopecten yessoensis (assembly GCF_002113885.1). Classification (NCBI taxonomy): domain Eukaryota; kingdom Metazoa; phylum Mollusca; class Bivalvia; order Pectinida; family Pectinidae; genus Mizuhopecten; species Mizuhopecten yessoensis. The sequence goes on along the minus strand of NW_018408759.1, from coordinate 109,533 downwards.
TTCTTGATTAAATAACATTTATCTTTTTGATAGAGATCAAACATACATTTTAAAATAATCACTCAGGTATATACAGTATAAAACTTAAAACAGATCTTGAAGACACAGTTGAACTTAATATATTGGCAGAAGAATCTGGTAGGTCGTGCGTTGGATGTTAATAATGCAACGTCAGAGGTGTATTGAATGTAAAGTAAATAACAGTACCGTATCCTTCCTAAAGTGTTCGCCGTGTAATTTATGTTTTTGACTATTTGTTATAGGCTAGGGATACAATGCGAAAAATTAGTATGCGTGGAGACTGGTTAGTACGGCATTAAATGCGAAATACAAGACTGAAGAATGGATGAGGGGCCTTCTGAGTGTGGACAAGATACCAGTAGACATACATGTACCATCTCCGTTACATTACATTTATATGAACGGGTAAGCTAGGATATATTAAGAGTATAGTTTATATGAACGGGTAAGCTAGATATATTTAGAGAATTGTATATATGGATGGGTAAGCTATCATATATTAAGAGTATTGTGGATATGAACGGGTAAGCAAGGATATATTTATTTAGTGTAATGTCTATATGAACAGGTAAGCTAGGATATATTTAGTTTATAGTTTATATGAACGGGTAAGCTAGGATATATTTAGAGTTAGGTATATATGAACAGGTAACCTAGATACATTCAGAGTATAGTTTATATGAACGGGTAAGCTAGATATATTTAGTGTATTGTTTATATGAGCGGGTAAGCTAGGATATATTTAAAGTATTGTCTATATGAACAGGTAATCTAGGATATATTTAGAGCATAGTTTATATGAACAGGTAAGCTAGGATATATTAAGTGTATAGTTTATATGAACGGGTAAGCTAGATATATTTAGTGTATTGTCTAAATGAGTGGGTAAGCTAGGATATATTTAAAGTATTCTCTATATGAACAGGTAAGCTAGGATATATTAAGTGTATAGTTTATATGAACGGGTAAGCTAGGATATATTTAGAGTATAGTTTTTATGAACGGGTAAGCTAGATATATTGAGTGTATTATTTATATGAACTCATAAGCTAGGATTTATTTAGAGTATAGTTTATATGAACGGGTAAGCTAGATATATTTAGAGAATTGTATATATGCATGGGTAAGCTATCATATATTAAGAGTATTGTGGATATGAACTGGTAGGCAAGGATATATTTATTTAGTGTAATGTCTATATGAATGGGTAAGCTAGGATATATTTAGAGTATAGTTTATATGAACGGGTAAGCTAGAATGTATTTAGAGTATAGTTTTTATGAAACAGGCGAGACCATTGTGTCCTCCATAGCAATGCCCTTTGTCAATTGTNATTCATATAGACATTACACTAAATAAATATATCCTTGCCTACCCGTTCATATCCACAATACTCTTAATATATGATAGCTTACCCATCCATATATACAATTCTCTAAATACATCTAGCTTACCCGTTCATATAAACTATACTCTAAATAAATCCTATTAATGAGTTCATATATACGTTAGACATAGCCTTACATATACATAAGACTTTCATAATAACCATACTCTGAATAGATTATATCTTGTTTCTTTGAAATAAAAAGCATTACTCTAAATATGTCGTATATGTGTCTTCCATTTCAACTACACACTATTTTAGCTAGTTTAGACATCGATAACGATAAATGTCCACTGCTCAATATCAGTAGGCACAAATGTAAACAATGGTTTATAGATATGTATGGTGTTCGTCCTACATTAATAAACAATAGTTGATAGATATACGTGTGTTGTCTGTACTTGGTACCTAATCAGGGCTTCAGCTGTAAAGGAATGTTTTGTAAACTAGCATTACCATACAAACAGTTCAGTAATTAAAAGGTACTTGTTATACATGTTAAAGTAGTACCCAGGGAAATCTCAGCTTGTACAAACACTTTCCTAGATCAATTAGACAAATAGCCTGATTACACTATGAAACAATTGAGAGGTAATTACATCAACACCGTGGAGATATAAAACTGGGTTTACCACTTGCCATAAACTAATGAAAGATAGAAAAAGGACTCGGTTATGGCCGTTGTGATGATGAAGGTATTTTGTTTCTGTTCGACCAATCTTATGTTTATTCAAATGAAATTGTATGCTGCAACAGAGAAATATCTAGGCTTGTCTGCGGTGTGTATGTAGTATCAGCAATCAACTAGGGTGCGTGTAACTTCTGAACACAACACGTGCTACTTCTTTAACAGCGTCCACGCCTCCTGGTGGACAATATACATGTCTCAGCATTATGCTGAATGGCTGGTCTATTTACATCAGCCCTCTCGCGAGAAAACGATAGATTGCAATCAATAAGAATTCACATTTATATAAAAAAAAACTCCAATAATTAAGATGAACGACTTCCTGTTGTCAAATGGACATCGTGTAGTCAAAATCGTAACGCTAAACCTTGTTTGATATTCTGTTAATATAGACGTAACTTGTCTTTCAGCACTTAAACTGTCCGTATGGTCAACCTCTATTTCTATAGTTATATATAAACAATATAAACGGACATGTCCATGCTGCTTTCACAGATACAAACACAATAAACTACCAAACAGGCAAAATTGTACTGACAGTTCATCCGTGTCTGCGTATACTCAAATGACCTTACTTTCAGAGATCGTGACGTTCTTCTTATTTAACAATTAACCTAACGAACAGACTGACCGGAACGACAATATCCAATATAAATAAACATGACGGCTGCTGAAATATCGCTGGGCATTGTGAGATTTGACAATGTCATTGTAAATTTATATGCAAAATAAAAAATAAAATATAAAACACTTTTATTACAACGAAAACAAGACCAAGGTCTGCAATATCGTACAAAATGCACATCGGTTGAAATCACCAATGCCGGCAATGGAAACAATTTTAACGCTCATGCAATTTATCAGAAATATCGTCTGTTACACTGCACTGATCAACAAGGGTTCGTTACAAAAGTCTGAAATACACATATTCTATAGACCTACTGACACATATGTTACAGACCTACTGATATGAGTCACAGCACACATAAACATTTCAGACATTTGTATCGAACCTGTGCTCCGTCACAAGATCCCTCAATTCAAACGCTATCAGTTTCACGCGTCTCGCATCCACGGTTCCTCAGTTTCTGACGACATGTCAAATAACGAGGCTGTTATAGAATCTACCGACTGTTGTCAGGTTCCCATACAATCAACAAATACATAAATTGAAACAATTTTAAATCTAACTTTCAGCTCAGAGCTCTATTGATAAACTTAAATCACCCTATAGACATAGCATACGCAATTGTATTGATACTGAATTGTGGAATAAAATTGAAGTGTTTTTTAAAATTTCAAAATACTACTTTGTTTGCCAATCAGCACGAGACAATACGCTGTTCAAACTATTGAACGAAATTGTGTGGACTGTCGATAAGGATGGCATTTTTAATTTTAAATATAAATTATGAGTTAAAAAAGAACATAAGAGGCAGAGAAAACGTAAATATAAGTATTGAACTGTTTTTGTATGGTATTTTTGATCTATTTAGCGCGCATTATGATTTGTTTGCTTGCAAAGCTGTGTCATTCAAATAGATCATAAATACCATACAAAAACAGTTCAATGCTAAGATAAACCTCTTTCCAATGCCATGTCTAGGATAGGGTATATTATATGCATCCACCTTCTATGATGTTCTTTACATGAAATACACAGCATATGAAAACTACAAGAAGCTACAAATAGGCGAGACCATTGTGTCCTCCATAGCAATGCCCTTTGTCAATTGTCAACCCAAAACACGACATTGTCTCTTAAAAATGCCAAATCTCTAAGGGACAGTCTGAACGAAAACACACCAGACGGATTCGAAACATATGCGGGAGATCGGAGCCTGCCTTTTATAATTTATTTATGAAATATGTGACGTTTACACGTTTCCTTACCATCCACTTTCAATAACTCATTTTAAGGCTGGCTACAAAAGCTGAGATTTTATATAGAAGTTTCTATTTCTATTTTGTAAAATGTCATGTCTTTAACCGATGCAACGTAGACAGTTTTCCAAATCGAAATATTTAAGCAATGCAGGGATCAGTCCAGTGTTTAATACTTTGACCGGGAGTTAGTATTCCAGTTCCACAATACTTCCGGTTTATGAAGCAGAATTTTGGGAAACAAATATGTTTAAAATACAACAGTAGCAGACGTCAATAGGTAAGCCTATATAATATGCAATGGTTTTAGAAAGAAACGACCAGTCTTACACTGCAAGGTCGCTCTGTGGATTACTTAAGTCAAATGTTCAAAATGGACAACGCTGCCTTCTTTTAGACAGTAGTTTCTGATGTGCACGCTGAGCCTTACTCTCCTACATTTCACGAGTTCTATTTTAGTTGGGATATGTGTGTACAATGTAGTGCTTATTTATAAAAATCACTATAAAACTGATCAGCATGGATATTGACATGAAGATAGATAAACAAATGACGTTTTATTGAAATAAGTAACTTTATTTTCTTTCAATTATCTATATTCATCTTAGTAAACTAGTTAAAACGACACGCGCTAACACGACACGCAAAATTGACACTTATTAGAAAAAAAAATTCATTTATTTTCTATTTTTTGAAGAAAATGTTATGTTTTTTTATTCATGTTTTTGGTATTGTTCTTTCACGAAAGCATCTAATACTGTGCGTATGATTGTAACGGCTTTGAAATACATTGATGCTATGATTGGGAATTCCGTTAGAGCGAGATGTACGACCTGTGATGACTACGAGGGATTACACATGCCTGGTTAATATCTGTGTAAGGGAAATACTCTTTGTTTCCGACCCAGCAGCGGCGATAACACGGCCAATTCGGAAGCCTTCAAACGGACATTATAATCATTTTTATCATCTGAAATAGAATCTCATTTCTTTCGATTTACGGCAAGTGATGCATCGATGTTCTGTGAGTCTATTAATTAACATCAAACGTTCTTTTATGTCACAAATTAACAGCAATACTCCAGACAGGGAAGGACGACCAACAGATGTGATCCGGATCGGTGTGACGTTATACATTGCTATCCCGTCCTCGATCACCATGATATACCTATGCTATATTTACTTTGCACGTAAAAGGATTAGTTATACTAATANGTATTTTGTCCTTGCTTGTTGACGCTGTAGTAAATTTTGTTCCTTTATTTTGAAGCTTCGGTATAAATTGTCCGTATTTGATGAAGATGAGATGCATGTCGACCTTGTGTGTTGCCACAGTGTAATAAGTGTTCTGTGTGTGTTGCCAATGTGGTATATGTTATCCGAGTGTTTTGCCGCTGTGTAATATATTGGCACTGTGTTATGAGTTGGCCGTGTGATGCCACTATGTAATAGAATGTCCGTGTGTGTTGCCACTTTGATATATGTTGTCCTTGTGTTGTCACTTTGATATATGATGTCCTTGTGTTGCCACTTTGATATATGTTGTCCTTGTGTTGCCACTTTGATGTATGCTGTCCTTGTGTTGCGACTTTGATGTATGTTGTCCTTGTGTTGCCACTTTGATATATGTTGTCCTTGTGTTGCCACTTTGATGTATGTTGTCCTTGTGTTGCCACTTTGCTATATGTTGTCCTTGTGTTGCCACTTTGATATATGTTGTCCTTGTGTTGTCTGTACTTGGTACCTAATCAGGGCTTCAGCTGTAAAGGAATGTTTTGTAAACTAGCATTAACATACAAACAGTTCAGTAATTAAAAGGTACTTGTTATACATGTTAAAATAGTTCCCAGGGAAATCTCAGCTTGTACAAACACTTTCCACGATCAATTAGACAAATAGCCTGATTACACTATGAAACAATTGAGAGGTAATTACATCAACACCCTGGAGATATAAAACTGGGTTTACCACTTCCCATTCAAACTAATGAAAGATAGAAAAAGGACACGGTTATGGCCGTTGTGATGATGAAGGTATTTTGTTTCTGTTCGACCAATCTTATGTTTATTCAAATGAAATTGTATGCTGCAACAGAGAAATATCTAGGCTTGTCTGCGGTGTGTATGTAGTATCAGCAATCAACTAGGATGCGTGTAACTTCTGAACATAACACGTGCTACTTCTTTAACAGCGTCCACGCCTCCTGGTGGACAATATACATGTCTCAGCATTTTTCTGAATGGCTGGTCTATTTACATTAGCCCTCTCGCGAGAAAACGATACATTGCGATCAATAAGAATTCACATTTGTATGAAACCTCCAATAATTAAGATGAACGACTTCCTGTTGTCAAATGGACATCGTGTAGTCAAAATCGTAACGCTAAACCTTGTTTGATAATATAGCCGTAACTTGTCTTTCAGCACTTAAACTGTCCGTATGGTCAACCTCTATTTCTATAGTTATATATAAACAATATAAACGGACATGTCCATGCTGCTTTCACAGTTACAAACACAATAAACTACCAAACAGGCGAAATTGTACTGACAGTTCATCCGTGTCTGCGCATAATCAAATGACCTTACTTTCAGAGATCGTAACGTTCTTCTTACTACACAATTTACCTAACTCACAAACGACGTGACGTTCCTATACGAACTCACATCACCTTACTCACAGACGACTTGACGTTCCTCTCCGAACTCACGTCAACTTTCTCATAGACGACGTGGCGTGTATCTACGAACTTACATCACCTTACCAACAGACGACGTGGCGTGCCTCTACCCACACAATTAACTTTACTCACAGACGACGTGACGTTCTCTACGAACTTACATCACCTTACTCACAGACGACCTGACGTTCCTCTACGAACTCACATCACCTTACCCACAGACGACGTGGCGTGCCTCTAATTACACAATGAACCTTACTCACAGACGACCTGACGTTCCTCTACGAACTCACATCACCTTACCAACAGACGACGTGGCGTGCCTCTACCAACACAATTAACTTTTCTCACAGACGACGTGACGTTCTCTACGAACTTACATCACCTTACTCACAGACGACGTGGCGTGTATCTACGAACTTACATCACCTTACTCACAGACGACCTGACGTTCCTCTACGAACTCACATCACCTTACCCATAGACGACGTGGCGTGCCTCTATCCACACAATTAACTTTACTCACAGACGACGTGACGTTCTCTACGAACTTACATCACCTTACTCACAGACGACGTGGCGTGTATCTACGAACTTACATCACCTTACTCACAGACGACCTGACGTTCCTCTACGAACTCACATCACCTTACCCATAGACGACGTGGCGTGCCTCTAATTACACAATGAACCTTACTTACAGACGACCTGACGTTCCTCTACGAACTCACATCACCTTACCCACAGACGACGTGGCGTGCCTTTAATTACACAATGAACCTTACTCACAGACGACCTGACGTTCCTCTACGAACTCACATCACCTTACCCACAGACGACGTGGCGTGCCTCTAATTACACAATGAACCTTACTTACAGACGACCTGACGTTCCTCTACGAACTCACATCACCTTACCAACAGACGACGTTGCGTGCCTTTAATTACACAATGAACCTTACTTACAGACGACCTGACGTTCCTCTACGAACTCACATCACCTTACCCACAGACGACGTGGCGTGCCTCTAATTACACAATGAACCTTACTTACAGACGACCTGACGTTCCTCTACGAACTCACATCACCTTACCAACAGACGACGTTGCGTGCCTTTAATTACACAATGGACCTTACTCACAGACGACCTGACGTTCCTCTACGAACTCACATCACCTTACCCATAGACGACGTGGTGTGCCTTTAATTACACAATTAACTTTACTCACAGACGACGTGGCGTACATCTAAAAACTCAGAGAACAGCTACAGAATCACAAGTCCTTANTGCGTGCCTTTAATTACACAATGGACCTTACTCACAGACGACCTGACGTTCCTCTACGAACTCACATCACCTTACCCATAGACGACGTGGTGTGCCTTTAATTACACAATTAACTTTACTCACAGACGACGTGACGTTCTCTACGAACTCACATCACCTTACTCATAGACAACGTTGCGTGCTTCTAATTACACAATTAACCTTACTCACAGACGACGTGGCGTACATCTAAAAACTCAGAGAACAGCTACAGAATCACAAGTCCTTATTCTTAGACGAGGTGGCATGCATCTACGTTCTTACTGAAATGACTTTCACTGACGATCTGGGTTGAATTGACGTACTCACACGTTCTAACAGACGTTGTTTTGTTTTGGTACTTTTTAACAGTGTATATAATATTAACCCCCATTACTCTGATGTAAATATGATATAAACCTCTTTCCAATGCCATGACTATCATAGCGTATATTATATGCATCCACCTTCTATGATGTTTTATACATGAAATACACAGCATATGAAAACTACAATAAGCTACAAATAGGCGAGACCATTGTGTCCTCCATAGCGATGACCTTTGTAAATTGTCAACCCAAAACATAAAATAACCTTTGACGACCTTTTATGACTGCATGTCATGATATCTCAAAACAAGTATAGACAAACATACGAATATGAACAATATGTTCTATGCTACATATGATAAAAAAATCTCTTGGATTAACTTGTTATCTCGTATATTGTATATAACAGGGTTTTGTAAAATAGGAAACTTCAGTTGACAATAGCATATAAAGTACATCGTCAAAAGTACCTCGGCTAAGTATTAAATGTCTTCTTGATGGCAATGTGTCAGCTGGAAGTTCTACTTTATTGTCATAAAGTCATATAGTATGTATGTGTTAGCTATTCCCATGTCAGCAGACGTTGAGTGTGGACATATTGAATACACTACGGTTATTTGATTTGTCACCTGTCAAAACTCCGGCAAGCGACCATTTACATTATTGAGGTCGTCATTCATACCGTCAGGTTAAAATCAAATTATACCCGAGAGTATCACAGCCACAAGAGTCATTCCGCGGTAAGGTGGACAGCGGTGCATGCACGAACGTCATTTCCTGTTCTACATGTCGTCAGCAATCTACGATGTATTCAACCGTCAATCAAATGTCGATTAAGCGCCATTTGATTAGATGTTGGTAACCGTATTAGTAATCATAACTGTACAATGTTAAAGATTGTGCGTTAAGAACTTGTCATAAATTCTAGAGAGCCATCACATTTTCGATATAAACATCAGATAATCCAACTCCTCATCTTTCTCTCTCCAAAGTCACATCAATGTTGGACGATTAAGCTATATCGGAAAAGTAAGAAACACAGACATTAGTTTCACTTATTTTTTAAAGTTCGTATCGTAGGATAAAATATAAACTCTATTTTGGAACTTTATCTTGGTATCCCCCCGCCAAAAGTTACAGCTTAAAATTATCTATAATATTTGTGAAAAAACTGAAACTGTTGTTGACGTCTAAAGGATCTCAAAAGTACTTTATTTGTTTTATTCTATCACAGAAATACATGTTCAAGGTACTGAGCATTTGATAGTTTATGAGACTGCGTTATTGTTTCAGTTTTAAGGAACCTCCAGCTTTAAATTGATTATTTTCGTGTTATATATGTGGAAATATTAGATGTTTTTTTCTAAAAATCTAGCAATTTTAGCACTCTTTTCTGTCTTAGTGCTCTATGGGGACACCGCATCGTCGCTTGTTTAGTGCCGAGCACTTATTTTTACTTTTCCTGATAGTATATATCTTTTGACAGTAACAGTATGAAATATGTTTTTATGAAAACATAGAACTTTTTTGGTGAGTATTTCATAAAAAAAAAATATGAATGATCCCATTTAAAACGTTGTCATAATGCATGAGCGTGTTCGGAGTTACTCAGTTAAAACAGCTGTTTCTCACAAACATGAATGAGCAATCAATAACAATATGTGCTATTACTCATTTCATTTAGAAGGAATTAACTCACAGACAGCTACTACCTGACTTATTCCGCTTACACAATAGTAATCTACAATAACATATCTTCTGATTGAGCCCGTCCAGAAGATGCTCACACACATGTATAATCAGAGTTAGGACGATAGGTAAACGTTTAACGACTACTGTGGCGTTGTAACACGACACAGATTTAAGTGTTGACAAGATACGAAGCTATCGTCGTAAATAGAATGTCTTACTCAGTCCTTAAATCTTTGATCGCATTGGTTGTATTGTTCTACTTTTTCTGCTTTATGGCAACTACAAATTTGAGTTTAATTTGGGAAACAACTGTTTTCGGCGTGACTACTACACAATAACTTGGTTTTATCTATCCCTCCAGTATTTCCCGACCTTGGCTACATTGTGTAACAACACTACGAGATGAGCATCTGATAATGTGTGGCCTACCCCCATATTCCCTCAACAGCAATGACTCCCATCATGGATTAGTCGTTTATCGCCAAAGTCGTTGACTTGATTGTTTTACAAAAAGAAAGCATGCCCTCCTAGGGATAATCTGAATTTAAATGACTTTTCTAATCATGTTCGTGTGTACATGGATTTAGTCCTTTCTTCCACGTAAATGAAAGTTTTGCCAGTTATTCATTGACAGTACGATGATAATTTTCGCCCCCAAAATGAAACTCGTTATCAAAGTAACACCTTTCAGTCAGATTACGCCCTATAATCGTATTAAGGTAATATGATTGTGTCGCCATTTCTCAGTAGAATGTATTCAAATTTTGTAGTTATATTGCTTTGAAGTCGAGAAAATTTTCTGCCACAAAAAAAAATAGTTTGTCAGAATTTTAAGGATTTTAAATGGAAATTTATGTAAAAAGGAGTGAATTTTGAAAAAAAAAATGAAACAAAATGTTTTGCAAAATAATGTCAATAAAAATGATACTAACATAGATAAGTATTGCATTAATGTATATCAATTTCATAAATACTGAAATTGTGTAAAATTTATTATCTATAAATGATTAAAAATTGACATTTTATAATAAAACCATATACACGTAGTAATTGCATGCAAGAGTTATTGTTCTTGAAAAACTTCACAGTAGTGAAATAGGTAGCCGGTTTCCTGAAGTACAGAAAAATGGACACATGTGACTCATTGATTAAAAACAACTGAATTAATGCCTGGATTGCTTTAACAATAAGCATACAATATTCATCACTTTAATATTAAACATTAGATTATGCGGAAATTGTGATACTGTCTCCCTACATTGGATTTTCAACTAGGGATGTACTTCATATTTCCGTTTAGCAATAAACTCCTATGACCTTAATTTTGTCCTCTACTATATATGAAGAGAGAGATAAAATGACAGCGGTAACATACAATGTACCAGGATCTCTCACTTAGGGATCTAGCATATCACAGTTGGTTTACATCAGCACAATTTGCATAGAGAGATACACGATACAAGAATATTTATCTACCGTCGCATACCAGAAACGTACACACGTTAGCTCGGTTGAGCTAATTCTGCCACACCCCTTAAATGCGCCCTATAAATTACGTAAGCATGTAAGAACAGAACAAATTTCCCGTGGTCATTAAGCTGGGTATTCACCAACATGACTTGATTTCTAATCATGGGGTTTCGGTATGGGAGATGTAAGACATATTTCCTATGGCATAAATTACTAGTGACCGTTGTCAATCCGATAGAATTTGCCTGTTTTTATAGGGATTAACGGTACTTCAATTTTTGCCTGTTTTTATAGGGATTAACGGTACTTCAATGCGACATGTTTTTATAGGGATTAACGGTATTTCAATGTGAAATGTTTTTATAGGGATTAACGGTACTTCAATTTTTGCCTGTTTTTATAGGGATTAACGGTACTTCAGTTTGATATATTTCATCTCTATTTTACTTTGATCTCGATCTCGATTTAATATACAACATTCTGTGTATTCCGTCTTTGCGTATTGCAGAGTTATCTTCTCTTGGGAGCAGGTATTGATTGTTACGTCATTGGTTTGTGCGAGAAAATTACGTCGTTTTCTCAAAAAGAAGATCACTTTGCAATACACAAAGACGGAATAGGAAACTCTAAGGTTTCCATCTAGTTGATCAAGGTATGCAGAAAAGGATGCCGGGATTTTGTCTATAGTCACTCTTCTGAATTTATTTAAGGTTAATAACATTTAGAGGCATATCTTGACATAAGCTGCCAATCATTTATCTTGTCGAAGACATTATTTCACGAACGTGACTCTAACGGACCAGTCGCAAGTATATGCATTCACACACAAAAAGGATGGCATATCTCTTCTTTGAATTGGTACGCATAAACAATAGTCACACCCTCGATGTTGCAACAGTGTATCCCATCAGGAATAAATTTGAAACATAAATACAATTTGTCACTGGTCATCACGGCTACTCGTGTATCAAACACCTGTCGTCATTGATCGTGAAGGGAGTTGTCTCTGCTGTTTGAACCTCAGACTTCAACGTTTGCCTTATAGCTAGAATGTATGTTGAAGTCAAAGGATTTAAAGAGGTATGGCGTAAAGGGGGTTTACTAGCATCTTTCCTATTACGCCTTTTGATACATCTTGGAACACCCAGGATTTTGATTTTCAATCGTTTGACCTTTAGTACCAATAATGAGTCCGACATGGATGACGTGACGACATGACGTGACGACATGGTGCAGTAATTATTTACTGTGTTATGTTTTCCATGTCGACTTACTACTTCTTTAAATATGTGCTTACTGAGTAGTTCTAGTTTTTATTTACTGTATTGATTCATGATGTAACAACCACTCCAACAATACATTATTGATTGAACATGGCAAATCTTTGGGGATAATGTTCAATAATATTTCAATATATTTGACACAACAGGGTTGCGAGATTACACCATAAACATCTGTTTCTATAGCCGAGCGTCTCGGTGTTCTCCAGACAGATATCCCAGATATAGCAGCAGTTCTGTACGATTGTACAGTGCCTGTCTCTCTGGAGAACGCCTCTCTGCTCAACTCACAAACACTGAAGTAAAATATGTAGTACCTACCCTTGGCGTTTGAAAAATAAATTTTAGGGGAAAATTTTTCTTTGTGTGTTTGTTGGGTTTTTACGTCTTATTAACAGCATTGGTCGTTTAATGACGTGCCAGGTTTCGATGGTGGAGAAAAGCGGGAGTTCCCGGAGAAAAACCACCGAGCTACGGTTAGTACCTGGGGACTAAACCACGTAGATCTCGAACCCGCGACCCAGCGGTGGGGGCTAGTGGTTGCAGAATGTCAGAAGCCTTAACCACTTGGCCACCACTAGGGGATATACATGTATTTCATTAACTTTGAATGAAGGTTTTGCATTGAATTGGACTTCATATCGCTATAGAATTTGAGATATTTTTTCAGTAAATCACATTGATGAAACGAAAAACAATCACCTTATCAGATGTGACCTAATTCATCTGTGTACCAAATCTTTAACATTGTTTATGTGGCACGACTCCGTCGGATTAATTTCTATCCGTAAATCATTTTTAATCATATTGTAGCGGCTGTAACAGAAATAAATGGTGATAGCAACTATGAAAATAGCAGGGAAAGCCAAGGAGGAGCAATTATTTTGTCATTCAACATTATTAATTCCAAATCGACTTCTATTGCAGAGTTGGCTTAATATTGTCAATCATCTTCTTGTCAACAACCTGTAAATGTTCTGGCTGACCAGAGGAACATTTATGATTTTTGTTAAAGATTTAGAACACATGAATCACTTTTTATACATTCCTTTACATATCATGTATAAGGAGTAATTTATATCTTATAAAAGAACAAACAATTAATCCGATATACATATAACAACGATTTATTTTTGTATTTTGTTGTTGTTTATTTTTCGTCATTTTTAACGTGCAACTATAAAAACGTACATAATGATATGTATGTACAATATAACCATATACATACATACACATGTTATACTTGTTTTACACATTACAGGTGCATGAGGGATTTTCAATATATTTGTCATGCTAATTTGGATATATTATATAAACTTATAGAAGTAAAATGTTTTAAGGATATAACATGGATGGCCATAGTATAATCAGCTTTTCAAAAACAGTTTTAAGGGAAAAACGTCTTATTTAATCAAGGCTACTTACATACCATATAATAGTAATGTGCGGGGTATCTCGCAATCCTAAATAGAACAATTGTACAGTTCTTGATAATAGTATACTACTATAGCGATGACGTAAATACATCAAACAAAGCGTTAACTTTTAACATTATCTGTTAATTACTTTCCATGTCTCTGAAACGTTTCTTTAAGTCGAACGCTCTCTAATTGCAACCGTAAGGTGACACACAAAATATTGTTAAAGTTGTTATCGTAAACTGGTAAATTAATGACAAGTTAACAAGGTACAGTAAATTAATTACCTGTTTAATATACAAACCGATAACCTTTAAAACGTCCGTATTGATACCCTGTTAACCGAGGGTAGTGTGTCCATATTAATTCTAGAGTACATAATAATATGACTTTTAATGTTTTTTAATCTCTAAAAGTTCAATTATAAAACCTATATTGGACGCTATATTAATGTATATTTCATTATATTACCTTAGGCATTGTGTGTTTGAACGTATGAATACATGTTAACTTAGCTTAATATACTTTGTTAATTGGTTGTGCAAATAACATGTTAACCGTGCTGAATGATATATAAAATTAATCATCTAATACCCGTCAACCGGACGGAATAATATATAACAATAATGACATGGAGGATGAACACATTTTTAATTGTAGGTAATACTACTCTGTTTATTAGGTGTAATAAAACAATGTAAACAGGACGGAATAATACATTGTAGTTTGAGCTGATTGATATAATATTAACTGAGCGGAATAACACATATTTGGATTATCAATACCAGGTTACCATGGAGCTTTAATCGGACGGAATGATACACTGTCAATTTTGTGTAATACTTGCCTGTGTACTGATACAATGAGTTTACTTCCATAAAACATGACCAGTCTGTATGATACAGAAAATGTAACTAACGGTCCTTCAAGATGAAGAAGCTGAACATGCTGTCTGTTTCCGTCTCATGTATTTTCAAATAAAGGGAACCGTATTACAAGTATAGATATACAAAAAAATGAACATTTATCGTTATTCTCAAACGTTTATTGTCTACAGGGAACCGTCGTTAATATTTTCTTTTGTTTGTTTACAGAAGCCACAATGCACGGACAGATAGTGCTCCCTGTGATGTTATGCCTGATATCGATGCTCAGTTCCTTCACTGACGCAACGGATGCCTCCGGTGAAGTTCCGATATCAAGTGGGAACCTCCTTCGCGAAATCTTGGAAAGTCGGGACTTTACAGATGTTGAAAAAGAAATACTGAAATATATTATTTTTTCTGATGTCAAAGATTTTGTTGAAAGAAAAGAAGCTTCTGCCGAAAGCCGAGAGGATTCAGACAGTGGTATTGAACGGAAACGCAGTCATCTTTGGGCCTACCGTCAAAACAACATTCCCATTCAGACGAGAGTGGCATTTGGTCGGCAGTTGATGAGAAACTCGAACGGACATGGTTCCAATTCAAACCTACTCAGATACGGAAAATAAAATGTTATCTCAAATCAAAAAAAGTAAGAACGTTCAGCAAAAAGTGTTTTACAGGGACAAATTAACCGACTTTGTAAGATTACAGTTACTCAAGTATGATTCGGGTTTCGTTGAAAACATTGCGAACATTTTGTATTGTAGCAATCAAATATCAATGTGTATTTCACTTTGTTTGGTAAAATTTTAATTGCAGTGTAAATCTTCGGACCGTCTCTGCTTCGGAAATCATCGACAATAATGAGTAGGCTTGTACATCTAAGTGGTTTTTTACTTGTAGACATAAAGAATTCTTTATTTGATAATTGTTCCTTCTTAACAGAGATAGAAAGCCTTTGCGTTTGGTATCATCAGAATGCATTACTATTAAAGTTTTATATTCCTATCGGTATGTGGTTCATCTGTTTGTTAACACAACACATAACGACCCCCTGTCTAACGATCTTCGATTAATACACGCATATCTCGACGAGCGTCTCGTTCACGTTTATTCGACAGAATATGTGGCAGTTTCCAGTAAGCAATGAGTTGAATTTCAAATACTTTGCTAATCACAAATGGAATTTATAATAATCAAAACTTACATATATATGAGAAAATCTGAAAATTATTAATCGCAAATTATCAAACTGGACCTATTCCCCTCAACACCATATCTACATGTGCTGTGACAAGATACAGATAAACGTTTAGTGATAGCAATACGTTACAACCGTGATTCCATTGAATTCCTAACATCATTAAAATTCTTACAAACAAAATTTAATACCGGCTTTGCTAATTACTAAACCAATCCATTCACCTCCCACAACCATCCTCAGTACCATGTGATCCCGGTTACAGTCATATTGTGATACTGTACACTCCGGAAATGGAATTCGTGGAATGTGGAATTTAGAGATTTTAGATTTTAGGTAAGAAAGACTGATGAAAAGGACCCTGTTGACAATATCTTTGTGATTTTGAAAAGAAGATTAATTCAGCTTACTGGTGCCATACATACTTTTATTGTATTTTGATGCTAACGTACCTGGAAAAAACCTTCCTTGTTTTGAAAAGGTAAAAAAATCAAACCTTGGGAGTTAGTGAATCGGGGTACAACCATTATTTTGTACATATAAGGTGACAGTACCCAAACCAGATCACCAAACCATCATTAATTAATTCATTGAAAATTCTGAGAATGAATTATATTCATTTATGGTTGTATCTTACAAAAACAGAATTAGCACCAGGGACTCACGTGAGATACTTATATAACGCTCTGAAGTCACCAATCAGCGGTTCCGTTTTTTGCAAATAGCAGGACTAAAATCGGATCAAGGCTTGAATTTTGCAGTATCGTACACTTCAAATAAATACTTTATGTCAGCATATTAACACTTTAAGATGATCTTTCGAATTTATATGAAACCAAGTATTTCTTTAGGGTTTATTTATTTCTATAGTCCAAAACAGAATGCATAGTCGTCGCACGCGCCGTTTTCTGAAAACGTAGACAAAACACTGACTTTTGAATTACGCATTCAGGTGCTATTTGAACTTAGAAACTAATCATCTGTAGACAACAAATGGTGCAGAGCTATCTATTCTAAGGCTTCATTATTGTTATAACTGATATGTTGACATATTTATTGATTTAAAAGTATTTTTGCAAAAAGTGATCCGATTTGGGTACTGATCTGATGTGGGTTCTGTCAAAACAACGATTTTTTTTATTTTAACTCTAGATCTAAATTTCTGTCAAGCTCACGATCAGATCATTTCACCAATGTTTCCATAATGTTGACTCAAAATATTGTTTTTAAGTTGGAGAAATTGGAGAAAATGTCTTTTCATCAAGACCAATGAACCATGTTGTTTTCACCAGCCGTACACAAAAAAAATCGCTGAAATTGCTCAGTTAGAAGGATCACGCCTCGGCAGTCAGCACGATGTATTAGATAACGCAACAAATTAAAAGGCACATATACTTGTTCCTGCATATAGCCAGGATATAAAGGTTAATAGGAAAACTGACAGCAAAAGAAAGTGTAAAAACACGTACCCTGTCGTACATTATGTAAAACATATTTTCACGCACAAAAAAACAGCCAGATTTAAATATATTTATTTTTTTTATCTAGATGATCATTTATAATGTAGGCTTATGAACAATAAGGTTGATAAAAAACACACTTTCATTACATTTTACAGATGTGGCAGATAATCAACATATGTTAGTATATAATGGCGGAATTTATAATGTTGGAAAAATAATTACATGCATCCATTATTTTCTCCAACATTTTCTCATCTTCGTTATATCTTCTTCCATAATACAAGCATATACTTCGATTATTTCTTAAATAACAAGGTATTAATATACCAATTCGATCGTATATATCTTCGGTGAACTAGATATCAAAGAGAAGACCTACTCTTCTACATCAGAAACCTACGTCAATGTTCACTTTCAACATGACCAACAGGGACAGGTTATCACTAGATGTGAAATTTACAATCATGGACGTTTCTTTTCATAATATCACCCCTGCTTCCCTCTCGCGGGGAATTTATAAGTTAAAGATCATTCGATAGTCACAGGCTTGATCAAAATATCACAATTTACGTGATGGATGTCAAGCTCTGAGAGATAACTTAACTACACAAAGTGTCGAGAGATTAACGCTGCAGAAGTGTTCTAGTTCCCTGTTCAAGTTTGAGCATGGCATAGATTTGATCAAGATATACAAGACAATTGTCGTTGATATTTCAAAAGATGGTTGGCATTCAGAACACTTGGTCTTATCTTTATATTTAAGGGTCTCCATCATCCCCAAACACTCTAGATTTCTACATTCTCCCTGCAACCTACGATTTGTACATGACGAAACCAAAGGCCATTTACCTGTGGATCATACAAGTTACTACAATAACGGAATCTTCACTACCTTTGACCGCAGTATAATGCTTTAATTAAAAGTGAATCACACTACAGAATGACTGTAGAATTGGCCAGCTTTATTCTCAGAGCAGTCCCTTGATAATCGTGAAAACACGTGAACGTCTGTCTATCAGCTTTGCAGTTAATACATATTGATGTTGTGAAAGAATCATGTACCTAGCTCCAATGGCTATATATTCTCGTGAGAAAATCCGGTGAGGAATGGCGTATTAAACGCGTAATATTTTGATTTAAAAGTCGAAGTTGTCGTGTATTTTTCTCTTTTCTTTACATTTGTCCCTAGTGTCATCGATTTTGAGTTTGAAATAAGAGTTAAATCCTTTTATGATCACACAGAATAAAAGTAACCGCATTGTCAACGAAGCCAGACAACTGAAGCTAAGGAAACATCAAAACAACATGAACTTCAGAAACACCAACAGGTACTTCGGAAACATAAATACAACAAGAGCCATGGAAATACTTAAACAACGGGAACTACAGACAACAAGACAAAGAGAGCGAACAGATACAGACACAAACGGGACTGTGGATTAGAGGAGATACCAAAACAACAGGAACTAAATACAACAAAACAATAGAGAGCGAACAGACACAGAAACAAACGGGACTATGGATTAGAGGAGATACCAAAAAAACGGGAACTAGAGACAACAAGACAACAGAGAGCGAACAGATACAGACACAAACGGAACTGTGGATTAGAGGAGATACCAAAACAACGGGAACTAGAGACAACAACACAACAGAAATGGAACAGATACAGACACAAACGGAACTGTGGATTAGAGGAGATACCAAAACAACAGGAACTATAGACAAGAAGACAACAGAGAGCGAATAGACACAGACACAAACGGAACTGTGGATTAGAGGAGATACCAAAACAACGGGAACTCGAGACAAGAAAACAACAGAGAGCGAACAGACACAGACACAAACGGAACTGTGGATTAGAGGAGATACCAAAACAACAGGAACTAGAGACAACAAGACAACAGAAATGGAACAGACACAGACACAAACGGAACTGTGGATAAGAGGAGATACCAAAACAACAGGAACTAGAGACAACAAGACAACAGAGAGCGAACAGACACAGACACAAACGGAACTGTTTAATAGAGGAGATACCAAAACAACGGGAACTAGAGACAACAAGACAACAGAGAGCGAACAGACACAGACACAAACGGAACTGTGGATTAGAGGAGATACCTAAACAAAAGGAACTAGAGACAAGAAGACAACAGAGAGCGAATAGACACAGACACAAATGGAACTGTGGATTAGAGGAGAAACCAAAACAATAAGAGCAAAGGAGATACCAAAACAACGGGAACTAGAGACAACAAGATAACAGAGAGCGAACAGACACAGACACAAACGGAACTGTGGATTAGAGGAGATACCAAACACAAGGAACTAGAGACAAGAAGACAACAGAGAGCAAACAGACACAGACACAAACGAAATTAAGGATAAAAAGGAGATACCAAAACAATAAGAGCTTAAGAAACACCAACAGGTACTACGGAAACATAAATACAACAAGAGCCATGGAAACACTTAAACAACGGAAACTACAGACAACAAGACAACAGAAAGCGAATAGACACAGACACAAACGGAACTGTGGATTAGAGGTGATACCAAAACAATAAGAGCAAAAAAGATACTAAAACAACAGGAACTAGCGAAAAGCTAATGCGAGACATAAAATTGTAGCGATGTCAGCTTATATTTCGTTTCTTATACCACATTTTGTACAGTTGGACGAAAAAGATTTCAGTTATTAATTATTGGAAAGTCTTCATTTAGCTAATATAAAGTTTAATTTGTGTAAAACTACATACATACATACAATTTCTACACGGAGTGATCGTTCTGCAAATCATATACGCAATTGCCAAACATTCACAGCCAGCGTTCTTGTCAAAAGTTTTGCACTTTTCTCATTCATTTTTTGTTATTTTAGTATTGATATTAAGAAATGATTATTGTCTTAAACTTGATTGAGGACATTTTTGACATATATGACGAAGCGTTTGTGAGTATAAGGTACGACAAGCTTGTTGTAGGAATTAATATATGCATTATGAACAAATGTAGTCCGTCGTTTAATGTATAACTTGTTTTTCATGACAAGTATTGAAAAATAACCTTTCATAGTTGTGTTCATACCATGTGATGTGGTGGCATTATTATACATATAGCATATTGTTTTGTGTGGTAATATGTTTACATTTGTAACATACCCCTATATGATTTTCTTACCATGCCTGTAAAATACCGTTTTCAACTGTTATATTCTCATAACTTAATCAAACCGCTTTGTGTGGGTGTGTTATTTTACCTGTAACTTACTGCTTTGTGTGGGTGTGTTATTTTACCTGTAACATACTGTTTCGTTTGGTTGTGTTATTTTACCTGTAACACACTGTATTGTGTGGGTGTGTTATTTTACCTGTAACATACTGTTTTGTGTGAGTGTGTTATTTTACCTGTAACATACTGTTTTGTTTGGGTGTGTTATTTTACCTGTAACATACTGTTTTGTGTGGGTGTGTTATTTTTCCTGTAACACACTGTTTTGTTTGGTGTGTTATTTTACCTGTAACATACTGTTTTGGGTGAGTGTGTTATTTTACCTGTAACATACTGTTTTGTGTGGGGGTGTTATTTTACCTGTAACATACTGTATTGTGTGGGTGTGTTATTTTACCTGTAACATTCTGTTTTGTGTGAGTGTGTTATTTTACCTGTAACATACTGTTTTGTGCGGGTGTGTTATTTTACCTGTAACATACTGTATTGTGTGGGTGTGTTATTTTACCTGTACCATACTGTTTTGTGTGGGTGTGTAATTTTACCTGTACCATACTGTTTTGTGTGGGTGTGTTAGTTTACCTGTAACATACTGTACTGTGTGGGTGTGTTATTTTACCCGTAACATACTGTTTTGTTTGGTGTGTTATTTTACCTGTAACACACTGTATTGTGTGGGTATGTTATTTTACCTGTCCCATACGGTTTTGTGTGGGTGTGTTAGTTTACCTGTAACATTCTGTACTGTGTGGGTGGGTTATTTTACCCGTATCATACTGTTTTTTTTGGGTGTGTTATTTTACCCGTATCATACTGTTTTTTTTGGGTGTGTTATTTTTCCTATATCATACTGTTTTGTGTGGGTGTGTTATTTTACCCGTAACATACTGTTTTGTTCGGGTGTGTTATTTTACCTGTAACACACTGTATTGTGTGGGTGTGTTATTTTACGTGTACCATACTGTACTGTGTGGGTTTGTTATTTTACCCGTAACATACTGTTTTGTTCGGGTGTGATATTTTACCTGTAACACACTGTATTGTGTGGGTATGTTATTTTACCTGTACCATACTTTACTGTGTGGGTGTGTTATTTTCCCCGTACCATGCTGTTTTGTGTGGGTGTGTTATTTTACCCGTGCCATACTGTTTCGTGTGGGTGTGTTATTTTACCTGGACCATACGGTTTTGTGTTGGTGGGTTATTTTACCTGTACCATACTGTTTTGTGTGGGTGTGTTATTTTACCTGTACCATACGGTTTTGTGTTGGTGTGTTATTTTACCTGTACCATACTGTACTGTGTGGGTGTGTTATTTTACCTGTGCCATACGGTTTTGTGTTGGTGTGTTATTTTAGCCGTACCATACTGTTTTGTGTGGGTGTATACTTTTACCTGTACCATAATGTACTGTGTGGGTGCGTTATTTTCCCTGTAACATACTGTATTGTGTGGGGGTATTATTTTACCCGTACCATACAGTTTTGTGTGGGAGTGTTAGTTTACCTGTAACATACTGCATTGTGTGGGTGTATTATTTTACCTGTAACATACTGTATTGTGTGGGGGTATTATTTTACCCGTACCATACTGTTTTGTGTGGGTGTGTTAGTTTACCTGTAACATCCTGTTTTGTGTGGGTGTGTTATTTTCCCTGTACCATACTGTATTGTGTGGGTGTATTATTTTACCCGTACCATACTGTTTTGTGTGGGTGTATTATTTTACCTGTAACATACTGTTTTGTGTTGGTGTGTTATTTTACCTATACCATACTGTACTGTGTGGGTGTGTTATTTTACCCGTACCATACTGTTTCGTGTGGGGGTGTTATTTTACCTGTAACATACTGCTTTGTGTGGGTGTGTTATTTTACGTGTACCATACTGTACTGTGTGGGTTTGTTATTTTACCCGTAACATACTGTTTTGTTCGGGTGTGTTATTTTACCTGTAACATACTGTTTTGTTTGGTTGTGTTATTTTACCTGTAACATACTGTTTTGTTTGGTTGTGTTATTTTACCTGTAACATACTGTATTGTGTGGGGGTATTATTTTACCCGTACCATACTGTTTTGTGTGGGCGTGTTAGTTTACCTGTAACATACTGTATTGTGTGGGTGTATTATTTTACCCGTACCATACAGTTTTGTGTGGGTGTGTTAGTTTACCTGTAACATACTGTTTTGTGTTGGTGTGTTATTTTACCTGTAACACACTGTTTAGTGTGGTTTCATTTCTATAATTTGAACATCTTGCTTTGTGTGGTTATATAACTCTACTAGAAACATATATCTTTGTGCAATTGTGTTATCATACATAAACCATCTTAAATCAGTGTTAGTCAAATTATAACGAAATATATGAGCCAAATCAGACAAATTGTCATTTCATTTTTGCAACAATTGTTCCTTAAATCCAAAAGTTAAAGGAATGTACGTGATTACATCATTTTATAATTAGTTCTGTCACTACCAACGGCTTGAATCCCTCTACCAGCACAATACAAACCGCTGTAATTTCAAGCAATGTCTAAAACAACGCACGCGTTTCCTATTGCTATCATGCTGTGCATGTGATTGCAAGGAGGTAACAACTAAAACCATCTTGTGTAACCCACAGCTTTTGAGAAAGAAAAAAAAATGAAAAAGAAAACATCTAAAAAGAGTGACACTTTAAATATATCACATTAATATGCCATCGACTTATTATATTACAAAAAGACACACATAGGAAATGCCATATATATACATAAATATATATTGTGTGTTGACCTGAGGTCTCTGATTGCATTGCGCGTATTGACAAATTTTACCTGCAATTAAGACTGAAACAGAAATAGATGAAGAATAGTGATCCGTGCAATCTGAGACGTCAGCTGAGCAAATTTGTCCGATATGCTTTTAATATTAACTAACAAATGTTTTACCGTAGCGAAAACTGGAACTATATATTTTATACCCAATCCTACATTAAGTGGTATTTGAACTTGAAATCAAAGACAACACAGACTCTTCGACTGCAGCCGAAGTTCTCGATCTGTACGTACCATATGGCCAACAGGGTCAGTTTCAACATGTACCCCTAAGTAATAGTAATGATAATATACAACATTTGATACGGCGCCCTATCTAGCTAACATAAGCCACTCTAAAGCGCTTTACAGTACATAGATATACAATATTAATACAATTAGCATAAACTTTAATCAATGCATTTTTACGGTGTTTACACGCGCAATTAATTCGGTAATTAAGAGCTTGCTCCACTATCATGACGTCCTTGGTAGATGTCGACAGCTGATAGACAAACTTACAACACAAATTTCCCAACACGCAGGTACATGAAGATTATGGACACTTTTTGTTGTCGCCATCAGAATCTCGCATGACATATGCTATTTCTTTGATTATGCTCATTAGAGTGTATCGTGGTTATGTTATCACTACCAGCGTTTTCGATGAGAGGACGTGACATTACTTATATTCGACTTCGAATCACATGACGGCTGACATCGATGAACACTTTTGAACCCATGTGTTGTAAAATCTTCCGTCATCATTCGATAGATATAAATTGTATAATAATATTTCGGGCAAGTTCGTTGAGTTTGGATTAATTGTGGCAGGAAAACACGGAAGATTGGGGAACAGGAATGTTATTGTCATAAAAGGGTAAGCTCACGATCGGAAAATCAATTATCGAATGTGTATACAGCATAGAAGTAAGCCGTCACTATTGGTACTGTTTTGAGTACGGAAAAGCCGTTGATGTAGAAGAGTCAGTAGAGGTCTTGATGTCAATTACAAGATATTCACAGTGTATACACGACATCGACGTGGTAATATGTCTTGGTATTTAAAGACGCCATGTCGTCGATATATCTGAACGATAAATTGAAAAAAATGCAAATATTTGTTATATATAACGAAAGGTTGTTTCAATAAACTCAGCTTTGGAAAAACGTCGGCCTATATAGGGACACAAACTGTCTCCACGGGTAGGCCATCTGTAAAATATAAACTGGACAAAGGCTGTGTCAAATAGGAAACAATCATGTTCACGACTTCCTACTCAGTATATGTCATGGCTTTTATCGTGTTATTGTTACTTTTTAAGAGGTTAAAAAATAGTTCACAACAATATTTTGGAACACCGTTTACATTTCTTGGAAAAGAAAATTCGCATTGTCTACAGAATGGAGTCAAACGCTGTAAAAGAAAAAAGAAACGTTCTTAGGAGATAATTGATTAAACGATCGTTTGGGTTCATTAAAATCCAGCTTCCGTTAAATCCAGTACCGTGGTATACAGTGTCACAGGGTAACTGTATCCCTTATTTAATGGCACGTAGAATGGCAGCTAGAACTGGGCAATTCACTTGGTCGATCAGTAAACACGACAAACAATATAGAACGAGTAATTCAAAGCCATGTATCCCATGACAGGAAACAGTATAAGTACTTTTTTTCATTATTCCAAAATGGTGACTGGAGAACGAAATGTTAGAACATACACACTGTTTCCTATGACGACGTATTACTGACGATTTTGTAAGAAAATAACGCCTAATGTTTGACTAATTTACTCTAAGTACCGTCATTTCCTATGTCTGCTATTAGTAACAAGCCATAGCCTCAAGACGTATTCGTATTCTGTCAGAAACCACGTGTTTGTTAGCTAGTTATCATTTCTTTTGTAAGATATTGGTCTATACACCATCACATCCGTATCTTGCTTTTTACATTGTCACATGGCATCTCTCTCAACTGTCAATTATATAGTCTAATGTAAGAATACCCCCATTGGGCCAGGGCCTACAATCAACCATTGTTTGCACGTTATTATCCGTCTGTAATTCACATTGATTATTGATTAATAGAGCTGTTAAGAAACAAATGCAGTATATCTATGTATGTAAAAGTATAGGTTTTAATCATGAAAATATGTAATATATTAATTAAGGAATAACAAGGATTATTTTAGGGGTTTCACGGTATAAACCGAAATAATCATGCGATCCCTTATAATTTAACTTTAAAAGAAGGTAACAATATTCTAGTTCATAACAGAGGAATAGTTATTAATATCTGATAAAAACAAAATTACTTGCACAAAACATATCACTGCACAGTAATTTAATCAACAAACATCTTCAACCAATCAGAAATTAGAATTACAAATACCACCACAAACACGGCGGTAACGACGTCATCATTTTTTGTATACCAGCATTGGGGGAATATCCCAAATTATATTATTGTAAATCAATTCCAAGTGTGTCAGGATTCATTGTTACCTGGTTGTCGTGTATAAATTTGATTTTGGCGCCCAGTTGATCGCAGCATTAACACAACAATGGAACAACATTCCCTTAAGGTGGCTCCACACATCGTCATCAGCATAGGAGAATCCGTGCAGGGATTCGTGCAAAAGGTGCCCACACCAGGTAAGTGTCGTTTTGTTTTTCGCGGGTATCCCACTTTGAGTAACTACTGATGACACGAGTGACGTCACACAGAATTTTCTTCTACAGTATTGTAAAGAATAGACTTGTCCCTTAAAATTTTGTACAAATTTCCCAAAATATCATAGGCTATTGATTGCATAATTTAATTGTGCGTTTCTTTTTTTTCAGTATACTAGCGTATCTCCCCCTAGCTTGAAAACTTACAATCAGACATCCAATTAAAGTGATCAAAAATAATAGAGTTATTTTTTTTATAAAAAAAATCGATATTCTATAGTCGGGGGCCAGTCTATGATATACCGAGCATTACATGGATGAAATATTATGGGGTTCACTTAGAAACTGAGCTCCGTCAGGAACATGATATAGATTATTTTTCCTGGAATTCTTGAATGAAGACTTTGAGTGATGTTAAATATGGGATATTTAATTTTGATAATACTCAGAATTGAAGATATTCTTGAGTAAAACAATAGCCATCCAATATGGAAACATAACAAATGACACCAATAGCCCTCTCACTAATCAATATACAATAGCCCTATCACTAATCAATATACAATAGCCCTCTCACTAATCAATATACAATAGCCCTCTCACTAATCTATATACATAAGCCATCTCACTAATCAATATACAATTGCCCTCTCACTAATCAATATACATTAGCCCTCTCACTAATCAATATACAATAGCCCTCTCACTCATCAATATACAATAGCCCTCTCACTAATCAATATACAATAGCCCTCTCACTAATCAATATACAATAGCCCTCTTACTAATCAATATACACTGTACATTTCGTTTGAAGTATTTTCGGAGTTCCCTTTTTTATTTTGCTGTGTTGGTTTCCAATTTCCGACTTTTGATTGTGTTGCCTGTTTGGTATGCTAACATGTCCCTATTTGGCGTACAATCAGGTTTACATAGTTAGATGTTTCATAATTGATTTTTCTACTTATATAGTCTATAATATATAGGAGAAAGTGCACAATAGGGGAATAGGAATGGGATATGTCTGGTCCAGCTCGTACAGTACAGAAGCGCAGGGCATTGCACTTATGGTACAGCGGCCCAGGAGGTCGGGATGTTACGAAACAACCACTCCGGAGGTCGAGCGACACGTCGTGCTCATTTACCAGATCTGTCTGAAACGAAAACTGGAATACACAATGTTCACCTGCTCACTTCAAGTCATATCATTTACACGATGATTAAGAAAATATATTGGAATTTGGCTTTATGGTAACCCTTATTATCAGAGCGTTTATTCCAAGTAATACTTGGGTTTGACCACGATTTATATGAAGAGTGTCATCGAGGATACAAAAGACGTTTATCCTTCCGACACATCCAGTCTTATTCTCCGACACATTCAGTCTTATTCTCCGACACATCCAGTCTTATTCTCCGACACATCCAGTCTTATTCTCCGACACATTCGGTTTTATTCTCCGACACATCCGGTCTAATTCTCCGACACATCCAGTCCTATTCTCCGACACATCCAGTCTTATTCTCCGCCACATCCAGTCCTATTCTCCGACACATTCAGTCTTATTCTCCGACACGTCCGGTCTTATTCTCCGACACATCCAGTCTTATTCTCCGACACATTCAGTCTTATTCGCCGACACATCCGGTCTTATTCTCCGACACATCCCGTCTTATTCTCCGACACATTCAGTCTTATTCGCCGACACATCCGGTCTTATTCTCCGACACATCCAGTCCTATTCTCCGACACATCCAGTCTTATTCTCCAACACATCCAGTCTTATTCTCCGACACATTCGGTTTTATTCTCCGACACATCCGGTCTAATTCTCCGACACATCCAGTCCTATTCTCCGACACATCCAGTCCTATTCTCCGACACATCCAGTCTTATTCTCCGATACATCCAGTCTTATTTTCCGACACATCCATTCTTATTTTCCGACACATCCTGTCTTATTTTCCGACACCTCCAGTCTTTTTTTCCGACACCTCCAGTCTTATTTACCGACACATCCAGTCTTATTTTCCGACACCTCCAGTCTTATTCCCCGACACCTCCAGTCTTATTTTCCGACACCTCCAGTCTTATTCTCCGACACATCCAGTCTTATTTTCCGACGCATCCAGTCTTATTTTCCGACACATCCAGTCTTATTTTCCGACACACCCAGTCTTATTCTCCGACACGTTCATGGCAATGTGTCTGTATTTAATCTCATACGTTACATTTCAACATATGGTGTNTCAGTCTTTTTCTCCGACCCATCCAGTCTTATTCTCCGACACATTCGGTCTTATTCTCCGACACATCCGGTGATATTCTCCGACACATCCAGTCTTATTCTCCGACACATCCAGTCTTATTCTCCGACATATTCAGTCTTATTCTCCGACACATCCAGTCTTATTCTCCGACACATTCAGTCTTATTCTCCGACACATCCAGTCTTATTCTCCGACACATCCAGTCTTATTCTCCGACACATCCAGTCTTATTCTCCGACACATCCAGTCTTATTCTCCGACACATCCAGTCTTATTCTCCGACACATCCAGTCTTATTCTCCGACACATCCAGTCTTATTCTCCGACACATCCAGTCTTATTCTCCGACACATCCAGTCTTATTCTCCGACACATCCAGTCTTATTCTCCGACACATCCAGTCTTATTCTCCGACACATCCAGTCTTATTCTCCGACACATCCAGTCTTATTCTCCGACACATCCAGTCTTATTCTCCGACACATCCAGTCTTATTCTCCGACACATCCAGTCTTATTCTCCGACACATCCAGTCTTATTCTCCGACACATCCAGTCTTATTCTCCGACACATCCAGTCTTATTCTCCGACACATCCAGTCTTATTCTCCGACACATCCAGTCTTATTCTCCGACACATCCAGTCTTATTCTCCGACACATCCAGTCCTATTCTCCGACACATCCAGTCTTATTCTCCGACACATCCAGTCTTATTCTCCGACACATCCAGTCTTATTCTCCGACACATCCAGTCTTATTCTCCGACACATCCAGTCTTATTCTCCGACACATCCAGTCTTATTCTCCGACACATCCAGTCTTATTCTCCGACACATCCAGTCTTATTCTCCGACACATCCAGTCTTATTCTCCGACACATCCAGTCTTATTCTCCGACACATCCAGTCTTATTCTCCGACACATCCAGTCTTATTTTCCGACACATCCAGTCTTATTCTCCGACACATCCAGTCTTATTCTCCGACACATCCAGTCTTATTCTCCGACACATCCAGTCTTATTCTCCGCCACATCCAGTCTTATTCTCCGACACATCCAGTCCTATTCTCCGACACATCCGGTCCTATTCTCCGACACATCCAGTCCTATTCTCCGACACATCCAGTCTAATTTTCCGACACATCCAGTCTTATTTTCCGACACGTTCATGGCCATGTGTCTGTATTTAATCTCATACGTTACATTTCAACATATGGTGTTTTTATGCATAGATAGATGTATGTATATATTATCAGCACGCTGTCACTCATTGAGATACGCATCAATTTCTCATGTTGTCTCAATGCTAGGTAAGTAACCATTTTACAGCGCTCATGTCATGTCTGCCTCTGTTTCACTCTTAAGCCGAATTGGTAGTTCAGTCATGTCTCATCATGAAGTAAAAATAAATATATTCTCTGTTGACGCAATAAGCTATGCAGTCTGTATATTGTACATTCGTGCAACGCCGCTATCGATCGTGTTGAAATGACATACATTGACACCAAAGGAGATAAATTCATGTCCCATCAAGTATAGTTTAGTCATAATGTCCAAGGTATAATTAAAATGTCATGCAATGCTTGTATTTGAAGCAAGCCAGGAAAAGGTCGGACCTATATTGTGCGGAAGGTCGGACCTATATTGTGCGGAAGGTCGGACCTATATCATGCGGATGGTCGGACCTATATTGTGCGGAAGGTCGGACCTATATTATGCGGATGGTCGGACCTATATTGTGCGGAAGGTCGGACCTATATTGTGCGGCTCCTTGGCGGTGGTTTGGGTGATGATGTGTGACAACCTTCAATGTAAACACTTTCCTTAATAACATTCACAGGAGGAGTGCGTGTTATTTAGTTTTGTATTTGTAAACATTGAGCGGTATTACGCACCCTAATATGTATTTGTTTTGCTAAAAAGGGCCTCTTTAATTATTTACGATAAAACAATGTTAACAGTAAATGTTCCTTTTAGTTTAAATATATTTTTTGCCAAAAATAGACAAGGGATTAGGCACAAGTTATAACAACTTACCAACGCCTTCTCCCGATATACATTTTAAATGACAATAAATATATACAATTGTTGTTTCAATTTGAACTCAAAATCTCTTGCTGGATTAAATAAAGTTTTGCACAGATCTAAAAAATGTTTGAGTTAAGGTCCACGGAAAATTGTGAATTGCCAAACAAAAGATGTTATTACGACAATAGTGTTTTTTTATACCTGCAACAATTAGCACTAATCCTCTACTAGAAAGTTATAGCAAATTAGTATTTTAGAGCAGCCTAAATTTGCCGTTATGATATCGGAAACTTTGACAAAGTACATGTACCATAAGTCGCGCGCAAAATCATAACGCTCCCAATTTCAAAATTTCGAATGTCCTAGTTGAGCAAATTTGAGTATGTTAAAAACCAGTATGTTGTACATGACCTGACTGAGATATTTATACCGCACCAGCTGTCTCAACCTCCTCTATCAACGTTGTCTTTAAAAAAAAATGTCTGTGAACACTTTGTATAATCTGACAGCAGAGGGGAAAGGGGGGGGGGGGGGCTCGGTTGTAAGACGATGTTGGTAGGCTGTTCTTCCTATGGACACTTTCTATCTATACACGCATTATTTATCATACCGAACAATGACTTATACAGATATAGTGCTTTCCTAAATTGTATCCCTAAACTGTACAAAATTCCTTACACAGACAATGCAGTAATGCTGATTCTTGTTCTTTTTTTTTTTAACAAACCCACTTCCTAAGCTTTGAAACATAATATTCACCTCTGCGAAAGACCGATTTCAATCATAATGAGACACGGATTATAACGTAGCGTCAGTAATCAAATATGGAATTAAACACAAACACTTGAGATTTTCCAGAGAAATTTGATTAATCATATTATCCTTTAAAATTCTCCAACATAAATCACGTCTAAAAGATTCAGTTTATCATTTTTGTCTTGACCTTGACCTACAGTTTTGAAACAAAAAACGTGGAATACATCAAAAACAATTACACAACAAACGTCATCTTTTTTTCTTTTTCTTTTTGTAAAACATATTTAATTACTCAGGCATATATATACATCATTCGTGTGTTGTCTGGGGATGAGCTGCCTATAGCTACAACCCACATTGCAATTTATTTCTCATATTTCTTATTTCTTAAAACAATTTATTTCCATTTCATGTACTATTTTTCGCACTCTTGTTATCACGGTCTTGTAGTGAAAAATGAAAAAAAAAAAAATCCGGAAATTTGATCCAGTTTCCGGTTTAATTAGTATTATAATATATTCATTATAATAACAATAATTTGAAGCACACACACCCACACCTATGTAAAACAATTTACAGCCTTCTCGCAAATTACACATAGGTTATTTTGAGAGTTTGACCCGTATGTCTTGGATTCCGCTGTTCAGGGAAGGTACCATTCCGTGTACAATGTATGGTGTGGGAAATGGCTACACTCTCTTGGCACTTGGTTTCCACTTTTTGGTCGTGTCCACAATATCGGTTCCTTTTGAGTCTATTTAGCTGCTGAAGTTGCCTTTTCGTATCAACTGTGAGTTTGTACTTTGTACTTGTGTTTTAATAATGAGGTAGATTTGTATTTTACATGAAATAATCGTATTAATATTCACTAAACCATATCATATTTAACAACTAATTTTGCATTTATTAGGAAATGTTTAATCAGAATAATTTAGAGACCTCTTCTGAAATCGGATAGACTCGGAGACGTTTCGACATTTCTAAACAAAAACCGCACAGGTTTGGTTTTACTAGCTATGCTAATGGTCTAACCAAAATACGATCACGTTAAATGTTGTTTCGTATCAGGTATTTATCCTGTTTTGTTCAGAATGTGGTATGTGAGTACTTTGAATTATTCTAAGTTCTCAAGGTAAATCTTACAGTTGCAAATACTTCAGCTCATACTTTTGCCACTCACCCGAGACCATTTTCGAATGTTTTGTAATGTTCAAATGTAATATGTAACCATCAACGAATTTTGGAACAAGAACGAAACCTATAAAATATGTTGTAATGAATTACTATCTTTTTAATAAACTTTCCGATATTCAGCAATAGAGGAGATCTTTTTGGTAAAGTAAGACTAGTTGGAAGAGTTATTATTTTGAGACACAGGTTGGACGTGTTGTTGAGTTACATGTACATGGTAGACAGAGACGACAATCTGAGTATTGAACCCGATACCAACCCCTCCCCTTGTTATCACCTGTGAGTGCTTCTAACGGTTTTATTCACACTTTGGTGCTCTTGGTGTTGTACCGTGAGTGTAAATACTTCCATAATGTTCCTCCCTAATTCGATAATTAATGTGACAAATATCTCTTTAGATAATTTATTAGTTTCCTTGACTCTCACGGAACAATTGTTTTGATTGTATTAAGGCACGCAATGTACAACTATCAACAATATTCCACGTCACGGATCAAGTTTATGACAGCATTGTTACAGTACACGCTGTACCCGATAGGACGCACTGACAGGCAACCTGACCACTACAGTATCGCTCACACGACCATTACCAGAAAATCCTGAGTATTTACGGCATCTTTAACATTTATTGAATATCGTCTTCACAAATCACTTACGAACAAACAGGAAAACACAAATCGGTGACAATTTCTAGCTCATTATAGTAAATCCGGTAAATTGTATACACAAAACCAGGATCCAATCGGTACAATGAAATACCAACCTGAAATACGGTACGATACAATCTCACACGTGTAATTGTAGGTTGATTAAGCATAAATGTACCAGCATTTTGCAAATAATTTCATAGATGGACATCGACATTAATAACAAAAGTCAGGTGTGTACAACAATAATTCCATTTCAAATATGTATGATTTATAAAGTTGCTTTATACATTGCCATTAACAAACATGTATGATTTATAAAGTTGCTTTATACATTGCCATTAACAAACATGTATGATTTATAAAGTTGCTTTATACATTGCCATTAACAAACATGTATGATTTATAAAGTTGCTTTATACATTGCCATTAACAAACATGTATGATTTATAAAGTTGCTTTATACATTGCCATTAACAAACATGTATGATTTATAAAGTTGCTTTATACATTGCCATTAACAAACATGTATGATTTATAAAGTTGCTTTATACATTGCCATTAACAAACATGTATGATTTATAAAGTTGCTTTATACATTGCCATTAACAAACGTGTATGATTTATAAAGTTGCTTTATACATTGCCATTAACAAACAGGTATGATTTATAAAGTTGTTTCATACATTGCCATTAACAAACTTGTATGATTTATAAAGTTGCTTCATACCTTGCCATTAACAAACTTGTATGATTTATAAAGTTGCTTTATACATTGTCATTAACAAACATGTATGATTTATAAAGTTGCTTTATACATTGCCATTAACAAACATGTATGATTTATAAAGTTGCTTTATACATTGCCATTAACAAACATGTATGATTTATAAAATTGCTTTATGCATTGCCATTAACAAATGTGTATGATTTATAAAGTTGCTTTATACATTGCCATTAACAAACAACTGTACTAGCTGCTCTTGAAGTTTAGAGGTGGGGGACTGTCGATTGCTTCGCAATAGAAGCAATATTTTGCCTCGTTCCTATTAGGTTTGTTTGTGCTTTACGTACTATTAACAACTATGCTAATTTAAGTACGTGACAGGTTTAAGTGTTTCAGGAAAACCAAAAGCCTGGAGAAAACCAGAG
>NW_018408759.1:57538-72070 GCF_002113885.1 Mizuhopecten yessoensis | reverse complement strand
AGACACCCTAAGTGCCACGGATGAATGCAGGTGCGCTCACTGTATCAAGTATATAGTGTGTATATTTGTACAAGTAGGTCATTTGAGAAGGAAAGTACGTGCTAGTGAGAAAAGCGCGATGATATAACAAGGAGTCGTATGACGTAAGTTAAGCATATACTACATAGTTAAGCTGTTCGGTTGTATACATGTGTTATTTTTATTACATGGTAGGTTCTTCCGAGAATTGTTAAAGATACTAATGTGCAACCCTTGCAATACCTGATACCTTATTGTGGTAACGCGGCCTCATAATGGTCGAAATTCAGATATTGAGCAATTTCAATCAAATTTGGTTTGTTAGTGTGTTATAATATGAAGAATAGTACAATGACTTCAATTAACAGTGGGAATCGTTTTGTAATGGATCCAGTTACAATTAGAAAGACCCTAAAACAAAGGTTTTGGACTTATTGTTCTTACTCCTTTCTTTTCTTTCCTTTTTCTTCTACTTTTCCTTTCCTTCTCCCTTTCCCCTCCGCAGAATCCGCCTCTTCTTCTTCTTCTTCTTCTTCTTCTTCTACTGCGGGGAGGTATTTGGGACTTCTGTAACGACTCTCGCCTAGTTTAATCGGCCAGCCCAATGTGCCCAGCAGATACAATAGGGCCTTCAAAATTGGACGAGGCGCTACCTGTCCGAACTCCGTTGATCTATGTCGTACAGTCTTATCGGTCTATTGTGAGTGCCAACAGTCGTACCAGCTGTACGTCCGTATGTGTAGATCAGGTTCAGAAATTCTATAGAAGTTTGCCTAATGTGCCTGCATTGAAATGTCGCTCAAACAAAATCCAGACTAAATAGGTGTAGTAGATAGAATATGGAATATTACATCACGCAGTTATTTCAGCTGAAAATAGGATTAAAATTATATTAAACCATTGTTTTAACTTACAACATGGAAGTCCAAGTTGCAAGCATTCTAACAATCTGACCGCGCTCTTCACTAATATCTTTTACTTTATTTGTTTTATCATACATGTAACTGTCGTTAGTGACCATTCCTGCACGTGTGTATAATTTAGTTTGGCTAGTGCACAACGAGCCCTTTCCCACGTGCGTTATCCCTATCTCTTCACATAAGTATTTTATACACCAAATATTTCTTTTAACAGACGATTCCATTCTTTTTGTCATAAGGGACTTTTTCCTCAGTGTATCTAAATAACTTGATATTACTTAAAGCTGAAAAATATGAACAAATTAAGAAAAAAGAGCGAGTGTAATTTGGTAAAGTGTATTGTGAGAGATTCGTTTGTACCTGTGAAATATGTACAAAAGTACAAACAAACGTCTGGCAGTAGGCACGGATCGGAACGGTCATCAGGCCGGGGCGGATCCTACAATCTCGTCAGATTACATAACCAGAACACGAAACACAACCCGCGTAACAAAAGACTACATGTTTTTATAAAACTTAATATGTTAAGATTAACATACTTTTACCTGGATCCTCCTCCCACAGATCTTATTTGAAAGAATTTCTTAAGACGCTCAACGGCAAGAAAGTCATATGATGAGCCAAAGGTTCCATTAGTTTAAAGAAAGCTAATGTTACGTCACTGTTGAAGAAGCCTGTTATAGGCAAACAAGAGTCCAAGACCTTCTCCCGGTGTCGAATACACCGTTCCTATCTAGGATATCGCAGCTATTGTCGTTCAACTGCAAGGACATATGCCAGTTCTTCCTACATCGCGGTAAAGGAGAATCTTCATACATCGCGGTAAAGGAGAATCTTCGTACATCGCGGTAAAGGAGAATCTTAATACATCGCGGTAAAGGAGAATCTTAATACATCGCGGTAAAGGAGAATCTTCATACATCGCGGTAAAGGAGAATCTTCATACAACGCGGTAAACGAGAATCTTCGTACATCGGGTAAAAGAGAATGCAGTGTGAATAGAGGTGTAAGAGTCAGATGGTTTAAAGCAAACAATTGTTACGAATAATAGTACCATTTACCTCGCAGTAAGTAAATGTGTTACTAATAAAAACGATTGAGAAGAGGAACGGGAATATCGTAAGGCTGTTTCCTGTTAAATTAGACGGTTAAACTTTGTTTTCTATTGACGTATTTTCTGCGCGATGCGTAAACAAATGTCTCCGGGTTGGTTAGGGGTGGTTATCTACACTCTCGGCCATACAATTGATGGATTTACCGGCAGCCCCGGTCAGTGGCGTTTTTATGTCCGGCTTGCTTGATTACATGTGTTCCAGTGATGCTTGCATTGTGGTACGGTACCACAGTCTTCCTGCTCTAGACGTCAGAATCAATGTGTTTTTAATCTTCCTTAAATTGTCTCATACAAGCGATCAGGATTTATTCTTCTGGGTTAATCTGTAATTATGTTTAGAGCCATCGATTACAGTTCATGGCACTAAATTTGATTTTTTTGTTCGAATCATGAACGAACTATCTGTCATATGTTCAGATTTCTGACATCCTGGTATTAACCTTTGAAAACACAAATATAAATTCAGTTACTATTAAGGTTCGTTTTGTTCGTAATTACAGTAATATTTCCTTATTTAGTGAAATACAAGTAAGGTTGCAGTGGAAAAGCGCTAGGAAATTTAGAAAATAGTTCTTTCTTTTGTATTAGGTACTCAAAATTCGCATGAGTATCTTGACATTTCGAGAT
The DNA here is from genome assembly GCF_002113885.1 of Mizuhopecten yessoensis. Lineage (NCBI taxonomy): Eukaryota > Metazoa > Mollusca > Bivalvia > Pectinida > Pectinidae > Mizuhopecten > Mizuhopecten yessoensis. The sequence goes on along the minus strand of NW_018408759.1, from coordinate 69,391 downwards.
ATTAACTTAAAATATCGAAATTATCGCCTAGTACTAAACAAGAGATTTTGATTAATTAAATCGAACTATCGCGAAATTTTAAGATATGCATTTTTTATTGACTTAAATGTTCATCAGTACGTACAACACTTTTGGATGTCGAGTGAATATATTTCGACCAATTGATCAAAGTATAAAAATCAAATAAGTGCTTAAGTCTAGATTTTGGAAACGAATCGTGTTAGAATATACAATATACAATAAAATATACAATATTCAATATACATTCTGACACGATTCGTTTGTAACGCGTGTTTTGATTGGATACGGACCATGTTCTAATCTGCGATAGAATCATGATCAATCGTGTTAAGCTCCTCCCATCGCACTGAAGCCACGCCCCGTTTCTAACCAAAACAATATGGCGTCAAGCTCGCCTCATAGCGAAATCCCGCTGATACAGGCTAGTAGGCAACAGAACAGAAACGACCGATGAAATGCATTTGTTGAATGAATTAAAAAGTAAAAAGAACACATTCCTTGTTCTTACCTCCATTTATTACTGAAACGTTCGTTCCATCCGTGTGAAGGCATCTATTTAGACCCGAAATCAAATCAAACATTTCACATGTGTCGTATATGCATTTACACAAAACTCTTCACAAATCTATGCAAATAATCACCGATTTTGTCGAAAAGCACAGATTGGTATGCATACTGACATCGAAATGTAAGAACTTGTTCAATAGTAAACCGAATGTGTCGCATAAACTTTGGTAACAGGAGGTTCACGAACAATCCAAATATTTGGCCTCGTCAACATACTGATCGAGCTCTCGCCAGTATGGGCGAGTATAATTGCTGATAAACAAAGACAACCGTAAATAGATATAACGTTATAAAACTGTTTACATCGGGCTAGAACAGATAGGTAATAAAGACTGCGACATATTGGAAAGAGAGATGAACATGTAATATGGGAATGAGTGATGAAGGATGTAATATTGGAATGAGAGATGTAGGATATAATATTGGAATGAGAGATGTAGAATGTAATATTGGAACGAGAGATGTAGAATGTAATATTGGAATGAGAGATGTAGAATGTTATATTGGAATGAGAGATGTAGGATGTAATATGGGAATGAGAGATGTAGAATGTAATATTGGAAGGAGATATGTAGGATGCAATATTGGAATGAGAGATGTAGAATGTAATGTTGGAATGAGAGATGTAGAATGTAATATGGGAATGAGCGATGTAGAATGTAATATTGGAATGAGAGATGTAGAATGTAATATTGGAACGAGAGATGTAGAATGTAATATTGGAATGAGAGATGTAGGATGTAATATGGGAATGAGAGATGTAGAATGTAAAATTGGAATGAGAGATGTAGAATGTAATATTGGAACGAGAGATGTAGAATGTAATATTGGAATGAGAGATGTAGGATGTAATATTGGAATAAGAGATGAAGGATGTAATATTGGAATGAGGGGTGTAGGATGTAATATTGCAATGAGATATGTAGGATGTAATATGGGAATGAGAGATGTAGAATGTAATATTGAAATGAGAGATGTAAGATGTAATATTGGAAAGAGAGATGTAGAATGTAATGTTGGAATGAGAGATGTAGAATGTAATATTTGAATGAGAGTTGTAGAATGTAATATGGGAATGAGAGATGTAGGATGTTATATTGGAATGAGAGATGTAGGATGTAATATTGGAATGAGAGATGTAGGATGTAATATTGCAATGAGAGATGAAGGATGTAATATTGGAATGAGAGATGTAGAATGTAATATTGAAATGAGAGATGTAGGATGTAATATTGAAATGAGAGATGTAGGATGTAATATTGAAATGAGAGATTTAGGATGTAATATTAGAATGAGAGATGTAGAATGTAATATTGGAATGAGAGATGTAGAATGTAATATGGGAAGGAGAGATGTATGATGTAATATTGGAATGAGAGATATAGAATGTAAAATTAGAATGAGAGATGTAGAATGTAATATGGGAATGAGAGATGTAGGATGTTATATTGGAATGAGAGATGAAGGATGTAATATCGGAATGAGGGGTGTAGGATGTAATATTGCAATGAGATATGTAGGATGTAATAATGGAATGAGAGATGTAGAATGTAAAATTGGAATGAGAGATGTAGGATGTAATATTAGCAAGAGAGATGTAGGATGTAATATTGGAATAAGATATGTAGGATGTTATATTGGAATAAGAGATGTAAAATGTAAAATTGGAATGAGAGATGTAGAATTTAATATGGGAATGAGAGATGTAGAATGTAATATCTGAATGAGAGATGTAGGATGTAATATTGGAATGAGATATATAGGATGTAATATTGGAAAGAGAGATGTAGGATGTAATATTGGAAAGAGAGATGTAGGATGTAATATTGGAATGAGATATGTAGGATGTAATATTAGATTGAGAGATGTAGAATGTAACATGGGAATGAGAGATGTAGAATGTAATATGGGAATGAGATATGTAGAATGTCATATTGAAATGAGAGATGTAAGATGTAATATTGGAATGAGAGATGTAGAATGTAATGTTGGAATGAGAGATGTAGAATGTAATATTTGAATGAGAGATGTAGAATGTAATATCTGAATGAGAGATGTAGGATGTAATATTGGAATGAGATATATAGGATGTAATATTGGAAAGAGAGATGTAGGATGTAATATTGGAAAGAGAGATGTAGGATGTAATATTGGAATGAGATATGTAAGACGTAATATTAGATTGAGAGATGTAGAATGTAACATGGGAATGAGAGATGTAGAATGTAAAATTGGAGTGAGAAATGTAGGATGTAATATTGGAATGAGATAAGTAAGACGTAATATTAGATTGAGAGATGTAGAATGTAACATGGGAATTAGAGATGTAGAATGTCATATTGAAATGAGAGATGTAAGATGTGATATTGGAATGAGATATGTAGAATGTAATATATGTAGGATGTTATATTGGAATGAGAGATGAAGGATGTAATATTGGAATGAGATATGTGGGATGTAATATTAGATTGAGAGATGTAGAGAGATGTAGAATGTAATATCTGAATGATAGATGTAGGATGTAATATTGGAATAAGATATGTAGGATGTTATGAGAGATGTAGAATGTAATATTGGAATGAGAGATGTAGGAGATGTAGGATGTTATATTGGAATAAGAGATGTAGGATGTAATATTGGATTGAGAGATGTAGGATGTAATATTGGAATAAGATATGTAGGATGTTATGAGAGATGTAGAATGTAATGTGGGAATGAGAGATGTAGAATGTAATGTTGGAATGAGAGGGATGTAATATTGGAATGAGATATGTGGGATGTAATATTAGATTGAGAGATGTATAATGTAACATGGGAATGAGAGATCTAGAATGTAATATGGGAATGAGATATGTAGAATGTCATATTGAAATGAGAGATGTAAGATTTAATATTGAAATGAGAGATGTAGAATGTAATATCTGAATGATAGATGTAGGATGTAATATTGGATTGAGAGATGTAGGATGTAATATTGGAATAAGATATGTAGGATGTTATGAGAGATGTAGAATGTAATATTGGAATGAGAGATGTAGAATGTAATGTTGGAATGAGAGGGATGTAATATTGGAATGAGAAATGTAGGATGTAATATTGAAATGAGAGATGTAGAATGTAATATCTGAATGAGAGATGTAGGATGCAATATTGGAATGAGATATATAGGATGTAATATTGGAAAGAGAGATGTAGGATAGAGATGTAGGATGTAATATTGCAATGAGATATGTAGGATGTAATGTTAGATTGAGAGATGTAGAATGTAACATGGGAATGAGTAGGATGTAATATTAGATTGAGAGATGTAGAGAGATGTAGAATGTAATATTTAAATGAGAGATGTAGAATGTAATATGGGAATGAGAGATGTAGAATGTCATATTGAAATGAGAGATGTAAGATGTGATATTGGAATGAGAGATGTAGAATGTAATGTTGGAATGAGAGATGTAGGATGTTATATTGGAATGAGAGATGTAGGATGTAATATTGGATTTAGAGATGTAGGATGTAATATTGCAATGAGAGATGAAGGATGTAATATTGGAATGAGAGATGTAGGATGTAATATTGAAATGAGAGATGTAGGATGTAATATTGGAATGAGAGATGTAGGATGTAATATTGGAATGAGAGATGTAGGATGTAATATTGAAATGAGAGATGTAGGATGTAATATTGAAATGAGAGATGTAGGATGTAATATTGAAATGAGAGATGTAGGATGTAATATTGAAATGAGAGATGTAGGATGTAATATTGAAATGAGAGATGTAGGATGTAATATTGAAATGAGAGATGTAGGATGTAATATTGAAATGAGAGATGTAGGATGTAATATGGGAATGAGAGATGTAGGATGTAATATTGAAATGAGAGATGTAGGATGTAATATGGGAATGAGAGATGTAGAATGTAAAATTGGAATGAGAGATGTATGATGTAATATTGGAATGACAGATGCAGGATGTAATATTGGAATGAGAGATTTAGGATGTAATATTAGAATCAGAGATGAAGGATGTAATATGGGGATTAGAGATGTAGAATGTAAAATTGGAGTGAGAGATGTAGAATGTAATATTGAAATGAGAGATTTAGGATGTAATATTAGAATGAGAGATGTAGAATGTAAAATTGGAGTGAGAGATGTAGAATGTAATATTTAAATGAGAGATGTAGAATGTAAAATTAGAATGAGAGATGTAGAATGTAATATGGGAATGAGATATGTAGAATGTCATATTGAAATGAGAGATGTAAGATGTGATATTGGAATGAGAGATGTAGGAGATGTAGGATGTTATATTGGAATGAGAGATGAAGGATGTAATATTGGAATGAGGGGTGTAGGATGTAATATTGCAATGAGATATGTAGGATGTAATATGGGAATGAGAGATGTAGAATGTAAAATTGGAATGAGAGATGTAGGATGTAATATTAGCAAGAGAGATGTAGGATGATATATTGGAATAAGATATGTAGGATGTTATATTGGAATAAGAGATGTAGAATGTAAAATCGGAATGAGAGATGTAGAATTTAATATGGGAATGAGAGATGTAGAATGTAATATCTGAATGAGAGATGTAGGATGTAATATTGGAATGAGATATATAGGATGTAATATTGGAAAGAGAGATGTAGGATGTAATATTGGAAAGAGAGATGTAGGATGTAATATTGGAATGAGATATGTAGGATGTAATATTAGATTGAGAGATGTAGAATGTAACATGGGAATGAGAGATGTAGAATGTAATATTGGAATGAGATATGTAGAATGTCATATTGAAATGAGAGATGTAAGATGTAATATTGGAATGAGATATGTAGAATGTAATGTTGGAATGAAAGATGTAGAATGTAATATTTGAATGAGAGATGTAGAATGTAATATCTGAATGAGAGATGTAGGATGTAATATTGGAATGAGATAAATAGAATGTAATATTGGAAAGAGAGATGTAGGATGTAATATTGGAAAGAGAGATGTAGGATGTAATATTGGAATGAGATATGTAGGATGTAATATTAGATTGAGAGATGTAGAATGTAACATGGGAATGAGAGATGTAGAATGTAATATGGGAATGAGATATGTAGAATGTCATATTGAAATGAGAGATGTAAGATGTAATATTGGAATGAGAGATGTAGCATGTAATGTTGGAATGAGAGATGTAGAATGTAATATTTGAATGAGAGATGTAGAATGTAATATGGGAATGAGAGATGTAGGATGTTATATTAGAATGAGAGATGTAGGATGTAATATTGGATTGAGAGATGTAGGATGTAATATTGCAATGAGAGATGAAGGATGTAATATTGGAATGAGAGATGTAGAATGTAATATGGGAATGAGAGATGTAGAATGTGAAATTGGAATGAGAGATGTAGGATGTAATATTGAAATTAGAGATGTAGGATGTAATATGGGAATGAGAGATGTAGAATGTGAAATTGGAATGAGAGATGTAGGATGTAATATTGGAATGACAGATGCAGGATGTAATATTGGAATGAGAGATTTAGGATGTAATATTAGAATCAGAGATGTAGAATGTAATATTGGAATGAGAGATGTAGAATGTAATATGGGAATGAGAGATGTATGATGTAATATTGGAATGAGAGGTGTAGAATGTTAAATTGGAATGAGAGATGTAGAATGTAATATGGGAATGAGAGATGTAGGATGTTATATTGGAATGAGAGATGTAGGATGTAATATTGGAATGAGAGATGTAGGATGTAATATTGCAATGAGAGATGAAGGATGTAATATTGGAATGAGAGATGTAGAATGTAATATTGAAATGAGAGATGTAGGATGTAATATTAGAATGAGAGATGTAGGATGTAATATTGAAATGAGAGATTTAGGATGTAATATTAGAATGAGAGATGTAGAATGTAATATTGGAATGAGAGATGTAGAATGTAATTTGGGAATGAGAGATGCATGATGTAATATTCGAATAAGAGATGTAGAATGTAAAATTAGAATGAGACATGTAGAATGTAATATGGGAATGAGAGATGTAGGATGTTATATTGGAATGAGAGATGTAGGATGTAATATTGGAATGAGAGATGTAGAATGTAATATTGGAATGAGAGATGTAGAATGTAATTTGGGAGTGAGAGATGCATGATGTAATATTCGAATAAGAGATGTAGAATGTAAAATTAGAATGAGACATGTAGAATGTAATATGGGAATGAGAGATGTAGGATGTTATATTGGAATGAGAGATGTAGGATGTAATATTGGAATGAGAGATGTAGAATGTAAAATTGGAATGAGAAATGTAGGATGTAATATTGGAATGAGAGATGTAGGATGTAATATTGGAATGAGAAATGTAGGATGTAATATTGGAATGAGAGATGTAGAATTTAAAATTGGAGTGAGAGATGTAGGATGTAATATTGGAATGTGAGATGTAGGATGTAATATTGGAATGAGAGATGTAGGATGTAATATTGAAATGAGAGATGTAGGATGTAATATTGTAATGAGAGATGTAGGATGTAATATTGGAATGTGAGATGTAGAATGTAATATTGGAATGAGAGATAATATATGATGAAATAGTAAAATGAAAGATTTTTGACGATTTATTGAAATAGAAGATAATAGTGACGTTACATTAGAAAGAAAGACGTATGCATAATCTTAGTCCGAATTATTCTGACGTTTTATCGACTTTTTCATATCGGTCTGTCGTCGATTAACGTCAGAACTCGAGCCCTCTATAATATGCGGGAAATATGCGACCCGCGCCCGGAGCGCACTTCAAACTGATATTTTCGTCACTTTCACACACGTGTCGCACATGGATCGAACGATCTATTCTTTATGCACAAGATGAACATACTTAACATGCCTCAAACAACCAATACAATCGCTAAAAACATATTTTTTTCAAACTTACTCTGTTTTATTCTAGTTTTTTGATAGCCCCGCCTTCTAATGCCACGTGACTAAAATTTCGCCGGCCTACGTCATAACGTTGGGAAATACCTTCGGTAACGGAAGATCATGGCCTAATTTCCATTAAAAACATGGGTTGGTATAGAAAACGTTGGAAAATACTTTTCGTACTGATCTTTGAAACTTGTTATTGAGACCACCTAGTGCATTAAGAAGAGATCTTTCGATCCATGTGCGACATGTGTGTGAAAGTGACGATTTGTTTCTAAAATATCAGTTTGAAGTGCGCTCTGGGCGCGGGGCGCAGGAGTTCTGACGTTAATCGACGACAGACCGACAGGTAAAAAGTTGATAAAACGTCAAAATAATTCGGACAAGCATTACCTCAGAGTATACACATATAAAATGTATATATCCCTTTAATTATCCAGCTTAACGAACAACGATAATCAAAAAATAAGTAAATTGAAATATAAAAATAGAAATAAAAAATAGAAATAAATAAATAACTAGAAATATAAAGAAAATAGAAATATTAAATATAAAGATAAATAATTATAGTAAAAAGCCTGCTAGTTCAAAAAGTGCCCCTGATTGTATATTATATGATACCGACAAACTACCTTTCACTGCTGCAGCTTTTAAACTCGTTTCTGTCTGTATTGTTAATACATGCCATATCGGGGTCACCGATGTCATCAAGTGCTAGTAATCCCTGTACACCGCACGTGCTACGTGTTTCATTGTCATCAAATTTTATTAAATTGGAATATCTTGTAACTTTTCTGTTTATATTTACATCACCTGTGTCAATACGCATTGTTATGAAGTTTTGTCATACCTCCCGACAGTTGGGGAATATTTCCCATGCTTATTTGCTATGAGTAGGGGTCAATAAGGCCCTTAATTCCGATCTATTGACTGATGTTAGTTACAAGTGTTTTTATGATATGAAAATATTCTCCCTACTGCGCAGCCTCTAAATCTCGGGATATAAAAAGAAGCAAGTTTAGACAGACGGTCAACGTCGTGTTGAGAAGGAACACTTCAGGTAAGAATTAGTTAAAAACAGACGGCGCTGTATCACTCGAATGATAGTTGTGTAGGAATAGCTTTGTAACGCACTGCACCTCTGTGTCGGTAACTTGTGAAACTGTGTTTAGTTTTACTTGGCCCGAGTTGTATTTTAGGGAGATAATAGATGATAGAGAAATGTTATATACGTGTATGTCATTACCGTATTGTTGTTATGATCCAGTTAGATTTATAAAATCTTCCCCTACCTTGAGGGTGTGACAGAGAAATCTCCAACCCGAGGGGGATTTTATGTTGGTTGTCTAACCCAAGGCTCTGCCGAGGGTTAGACTACCAAAACAATCACCCTAAGGGTTGACTATTTCTCTGTTAGACCCTCAAGGTTGGGGATGATTCTTTTTTCCCCATCCTATTTTTTCAGTCACAACTCCACCGACAGAAGTCTGCCATGTTTGTAAACAAGAACACATGTGGGGTATGCATATCGTCATTCTCTTTTGATGACGTCATAATTGCCGATGACGCATTTATTGACGTCACAATTGAACACATGCTAATCGGCACGAGGCTATCTCCCCCTAGGGAGTGACAAGCTGATCTTTCCCGGCTATAACGGGAGACACACCTGTGAAGGGTGGGAGAAACACATGTGCAGGATGGGGAAAAGCCTGTCATTTTGTCGGTACTTAGACGGTAGTACTTACATTGTATAAGTATATATTTGCTTTTAGATTGAAGTAATGTTGATATTAGGAATCTTCTTATTACGTAACGGACCAATCATGCGCTACAACATGTGTGGCAGCTGTTACGGATCTCCGTTCGTGTGACACTGTTATTGAAATATAATTGTTATGACTTTTCCTTAACATGTCGGATAGTGAATTTTGTTTTGAGTGATTTAGAGGATCCACACACTACATTTAGGAGAATAAAAATCCGTGATTATGAATCGTTAAGCTCCCACTATTAAAGTTCATTAGATGGTTAGGTATATAGATAGAGGTTCCATTAGATGAAGGTCTCTCTCTTACTCTGGTGGTCGAAGTGGAACTAACACATCTAGAAAGGTAAACAGGGACCAAGCTGAATAAGTTTGGGCCTAGCTAGGGTTCCACTGTACTCCTTTATAGGTCATTGTCAGTATAAATTGTATTACTGGGTAGTGTATATAGTCACAGAGTATCTCAATACAGGGCGACGTACTGTTGATATATATAACAGAGTGACAGGTACCAAGACACTGGTTTCACCAAGACTTCAGGGCAATCGGGAACCGTCGGCACTTTCCGTAAACGTTCTCGTTTACGGAAAGTGACGACGGTTCCCGATGGGACTTCAGGGTTTACCAAGGCATAGGTAGGGTGACTTGGTCAAAAGGCAGTCGCGGGAAAGGGTGACGTGGTCAAGGTGTGTCGCGGTAAAGGGTGTACACAGTCACGGGTGTCGCAGTAAGGGGATGATACAGGGTGACGGATATATTGTGATACAATGTTTTAGTTTTAGCTTTTTGACTATATTAGTGTTAGAGGTATATTGAAATAGATGTAAAATATCTACCGGGTGTAGTTTAGGCAGTAGTGATTAGGTAATAGTTATATTGAGACAAATAGACGGTCATTATTTTGTATATATATATTGTCGGCATTTATTTGTTACAACAGTTACTGTACTGGGTCAAAGATAGAACTTGGTAACCAACTGTAGGTACGCATCCGTTACAGTATGGACAAGTATTCACAACTACTGAGTTGATAAAGTAAGCACGCTATGATTTGTAAAAAAAAATGAACAAAAATAGTATAGATCAATAAAAGTACGGAAATTCATTGTTCTATCCGTGGGTTATATTTGTATTAATTCATATGTTTACATGCATTGCTGCTAAACCAATAGTTCAACTCTACGTCATTGACTTCCTGTCTGTCTTTATCTTCCTGATAGGTTAACGCCCATCTCAGATAAGTTTACCCTCTTGGTTTAATACAATCGGACCGATACTTTCAGAGTCAGTTTTCAGTTCCTATTGATTGATGTTGCCTTCCTCTCTTGTAGTCTCCTGATGTAGTTCCTATACAACAGGAACTGCTGTTCATATTTATTTTATTTTATATATCAACCAGGCGTCACCAACGCTATGACGATACAAATAATGATAACCCAAATGTCACCAGTCTGCGATACATCATGTGTGACATAAAATGTATTTAAATTGTTTTCTACATCTTATTTGTATATTGGAGACATATGAAATTAATCATATTCACTCAAACTTAATATCACATATATTTAAAGTTTATGGGGTTTACAACAGTTATGAAAAAAAAATCCAACTTATATAAAACACTCTTGTTGGAGCGTGCAGAGGGTCTCAAAGTGAGAGGAAATCGTAGCACCTGGAGAAAACCCACGTGGTCAGGCAGGTGACCCAATAGCTTTTCACCACCGATGGGGAAATTTAACCCCGGCCGTCATGGGTAATGCCAGGTGCGCTGTGCCACCCAACCACAAAGATCACTATGGTTCACACAGTGAGTTTACCTACCTGTCTGTGCAGCAGTACTCTACACTGTTTTCGTTCATTTACACAAGATCGAAACCGAGACTGACCTCCGGATAAATTGGCACGTCTAGATGGAGTGATTCAGTCGTAACGCGCCGAAACTAAACCACTTACTATCACCGATTTGTGGTATTGCTAATTTAAATCAAGGCCGATTCAAATGAATATGTATTTAGATCATGCTTTATAATTAAGTCCATGGAAGAAAAAACCCATTAATTTCTTGTGAATAATCTGACAGAAAATTACGAAACTAGGCAACCTAAGTATGCCTCTTTGTTCGGTGCACTTCCATCTTCGCTATCCAAGTCAGTGGAGTGTGTACAAGCGAACACTTGGCTAGCGAAGATGGCCTACTTCATGTCCAACTGCTTTAAATGATAGCGTTCTTAAAATACCTGGTATGTTTCCGTTGCGTCTCTCATTGCTTACCCTGATTAGGGAGGTAATCATTATTTATCAGGTTGGATCACAGTTTGTAAGTATCTCCAGTTACCAGCCGTGTCCTAATATGTTGTTAAATCTGACAGGAAAGTCATTTATAGAAATTAGCCCCGGACAGCTTACACGTCATACACTGTATGGATGGTATTGTATTGCCGCCTTACACGTCATACACTGTATGGATGGTATTGTATTGTCTTCCACGTCATACACTGTATGGATGGTATTGTATTGCCTTACACGTCATACACTGTATGGATGGTATTGTATTGCC
>NW_018408759.1:45775-51131 GCF_002113885.1 Mizuhopecten yessoensis | reverse complement strand
CTGTATGGATGGTATTGTATTGCCTTACACGTCATACGCTGTATGGATGGTATTGTATTGCCTTACACGTCATACACTGTATGGATGGTATTGTATTGCCTTACACGTCATACACTGTATTGATGGTATTGTATTGCCTTCCATGTCATACTGGTACTATGTCGGTAGTCACTTTTAATCAACAAAGAAACGCGATAATATACCTGGAGATACAAGGCTGGGACAGGAATCATTTTTAACATTTGTTTTAGCTATAGATATCATATACCTTCTATCTAAAAAGAGGAATTTCACCTAGTGTTGGTGTACACTAAAGGATTCACGGTAAATTCATCGGATCCATAAAATGTTATAGTGACCAATTCGCCGTGACACAGTTTCTGTACGCTGTGACATCGACACAGTTCGTGTTCGTCGCGAGTATACAGCAGGTTATGTTCCTACTGCCAGCCCCGACGATGCCCCTGACCTGGTAGCTATAATATATTCTGGTGTGTACACGCAATACTAGGTTAAATATCTAATACATAACGCAATTAAAGGTTTCACCTATCTTCATATGTTGCAGAAACGTTTATAAATGGATGTGGATTTTCAATCTTTCGACATTAACGAAATTGCCATATGGTGTAGTAACATGCTTACTTTGCATGGCTCTCTGAATTGACCAACTGTTTTTTTGATAAATGCTTTCTAATTTCTATTTTTTTTGTAATTATGCATAATTGCAATTATACATTTTGTCTAGTTATTTCTAGTTATGATTCGAAGCCGTCACTACAAAACCCTTTTTCAGTATGGCATCTTTCTTTAATATTCGATTATTCACATTGCGTCTCCACCTTTCTACGCACGGTTTGATTGGCCTTACCCATTTGTTTAAAGCCTGTATAATTGAAATTGCCCATCTCTTATATTATATTTTGTTACATACATGAACAATGCATTCGTTGTATTGGCTTTTTATTCAAGACCTCGGATAAGCCCCACATACATCAGCAAACAGCAATGAATGATTTAAACAAATTGAACAAATAAACAATGCACCCAAACTATTTGAAGATACAACATGAGAAGTTTGAAAGGAAAATCATAATCTAAAATACAGAGGAAGGCACAAAACATACTTAATATACAATTATAGCATGGTGATGAGGTCGATACATGGTTTTATCAACCTAGGTTAGCAATATTGACCGAGGTCGTTGATAAAACCATGTATCAACCGAAATCACCATGCTACAATAGTTTTATTATTTTAATTGATATTTTCAAAATTGAAGAAAAAAAATGTAAAAAAATATAGTTTTACATTTTGCTTTCCATTTTTTTCCAGAATCTATTTTTATCAGGTTAATAACACTTTTTCTACAAACTTTTTTGAACACCTGTTCCAGAATCTATTTATAGCAGGTTGATAACACTTGTTCTACCAACTTTTTTGAACACCTGCAAACCACTTATAACTACTTTTATAGGTGGTCACATGATGTTGTCTCAGCCAATCAGAGTCAGCTCAAAATCAATTAAAATAATAATACAGTTTATAGGTAATTATACACATTTTTGATTAACGGATATTATATGGTTTAAAATATACATATATGCAAATTCTTTATTCATATTCCTCAGATGTAGTTTATATTTGATAACGCAGATAAAGCTCACAGCTGTCATTTCAAAAATACATCTGTTTTGTCCAACTGTGGAATACATTTCAATACCACATATGTATTGCAAGCTATAACAACGTTTTCTAGATTACAACAATACCACATACAGGTAAGTTGGTACAGCTCTCAAGGTATCAACAGATGTCGATATTATTCTATATTACTATATTGTATTGTAGGTTTGACGTATAAGTAAAGCGAGGCATGAGTTCGGGCGATGACATTTTTATGACTCAAATAACGTATAACGTACACATACAATCTTTCCTGTCGTTTGTAAAGTTCCCATCACCAGTTCAAAATGTCTCGCGTAAATTGTTCCTGAAGATCAGGGCCCGTATCCATGAAACCGTTCTCATGCTCAAGCATGGAATCTGTGCTCAAACCAACTTTCTGGTAACTCGCTTAGATAATGTCAAACGATCAAAAAGTCAAATGTAAACATCGAAAACAGTGTTTGTCTATAAATCTCTTCAATATGATTCCAAATCATTGACAAAATAAGATTTATTTATTGAGTTACATGTATAACCAGAACAAGAAATTAGGCTTGAGCACAAAATCCATGCTTGAGCATGAGAACGGGCTTCATGAATACGGGCCCAGCTCACGGCTGAGAATGAGTTAAGGTTGAGTTTGTCACAAACTACATGTACCTCGACGGGACTAAACCAAACCGGAGCAAAAATTAACAACGACACAGCTCCAGCGAGAAAGCAATTGAAAAAATGACCGCAGCAATACCGCAGCAATACCGATGTAGTACCGGCGTTCCCGTTGTGAAACCGTTGTGAAACCGTTGTCCTACCGATGTGAGAGCCGATGTGCTACGGAAAACCACTTTTCTGTCACCTTAGTGTTACCGATGCGCCACCGATGTTATACCAAGGCATTAGTACTACTTCGGTGGTATTCGGTAGTACTTGATGTCACATCGGTACCAGTACGATACACATTGAGGCCACAGGAGAACCGCCGATCCATAACGGCTCTACTATAACAATACTGCCGTTTTGGTCCCGTTGGTCGCTTCGGCAGCGCTTCGGCGGACATTTTTGAGCATGTTTAAAAATGTCTACCGTCGCCTACAGTTACTTAATGTTTCGCCGATGTTCTGACGATTGTCCTACCGTTCTTAGCAATGTGATACCGTTGCGCTGCCGTACTGGTACTGATCCCCGAAACTCGCCCAATTTGTGCTCCGGCATAGCTCCGGCGACCCAAATCGACAGGCCCTTTAGTTAGGAAGATTCCGTTAGAAGGAGTATATGCATCCTTGAAAGTGGAACGTTACTGCAAGCACAGACAAGCTGTAAGAGTTACAGGAACCAGTTGGATATTACCGCTAGTACAGACTAGTTGTACGAGTTACAGGAACCGGTTGGATATTACCGCTAGTACAGACTAGTTGTAAGAGTAACTGGAACCAGTGGGATGTTAACGCTAGTACAGACTAGTTGTAAGAGTAACAGGAACCAGTGGGATGTTACCGTTAGTACAGACTAGTTGTACGAGTTACAGGAACCGGTTGGATATCAACGCTAGTACAGACTAGTTGTACGAGTTACAGGAACCGGTTGGATATTACCGCTAGTACAGACTAGTTGTACGAGTTACAGGAACCAGTTGGATATTACCGCTAGTACAGACTAGTTGTACGAGTTACAGGAACCGGTTGGATATTACCGCTAGTACAGACTAATTGTAAGAGTAACAGGAACCAGTGGGATGTTACCGCTAGTACAGACTAGTTGTACGAGTTACAGGAACCGGTTGGATATTACCGCTAGTACAGACTAGTTGTACGAGTTACAGGAACCAGTTGGATATTACCGCTAGTACAGACTAGTTGTACGAGTTACAGGAACCGGTTGGATATTACCGCTAGTACAGACTAATTGTAAGAGTAACAGGAACCAGTGGGATGTTACCGTTAGTACAGACTAGTTGTACGAGTTACAGGAACCGGTTGGATATTACCGCTAGTACAGACTAGTTGTACGAGTTACAGGAACCGGTTGGATATTACCGCTAGTACAGACTAGTTGTACGAATTACAGGAACCAGTTGGATATTACCGCTAGTACAGACTAGTTGTACGAGTTACAGGAACCAGTTAGATGTTAACGCTAGTACAGACTAGTTGAACGAGTTACAGGAACCAGTTTGATATTACCGTTAGTACAGACTAGTTGTACGAGTTACAGGAACCAGTTAGATATTAACGCTAGTACAGACTAGTTGTACGAGTTACAGGAACCAGTGGGACGTTACCGCAAGTACAGAATAGCTGTACCTATACAGTTGGTGAAATACTGCGAATCCATTGACATCATCAGCCGGGTCCATCAGTCTCTAGACGTTTCAACCCTTGTCCCGGAACGTCCTCGTGATGGTGGGTCGACAGTGGCGATCAACTCACTGCCCGTCAATGGATGGCTTCCAGTCTTTCTCCTCCCGTCTGTTCCACAACCAGCACGCTGCGCGCTCGGCAACCTATGCTAGCCTGCGCACCGCCGTCTTGCGTGTCTTCCCAACTAATCCCACAGCCTGCAATGTCTTCCAGGCTGAGCGTGCCGGGAACCCCTGTATCCGACCTCCACAGGAAACAGCCAAATACGCCACCCTCGCTCCTTACATTGTTCCATGAGCTCCGTATACTTGGCTCTCTTTCTCTCATTGGCCTGGTCGCACCGCTCCTTCCAGGGCACAGTCAGCTCGATGACTATAATCTGCCTGGATTCGGCAGACCATATCACCACATCCGGACGTAGCGTTGTCGGTAAGACGTCCGGAAACACCAATTTCTTCCCCGGGTCAACTCTCATCTCCCATGTCTCTGCCCCTTCCAGAATGCCAGTGTTGCCTGATGTTGCTTTCGTCTCCTTCTCGCCTGCTTTTACAAACCGGATGAAGGATGGTTTGTGCTTACTTACGAGGTGGTCTCTTCTTCTTCCTTTCCACCTCGAGAACATCTGCCAATTCCCGAAGTACCTGGTCATGTCTCCACCGGTATCGTCCCTGTGTTAGCGCTGTCTTGCATGCCGAAAGGATATGGCCCATGGTCCCACGTTCTTGACATAGCTGACACTTTGGCTCTTCGACTAGTCCCCACAGATGAAGGTTCGCTGGCGATGGTAAAGTGTTATATACTGACCGCAACAGGAACTGGATCCTCAATGGTTCATAGCGCCACAGGTCTGTCCATGTAAGTTTTCGCTCCGGCAGCTTCCATTTCGTCCATGCTCCTTGAGAGCCCATTTCCACTGCCCTTGCTTTCCTGGTCCCTTCTTCTTCTCTGCGGATTTCTCTCTGTACCAGAGATATTTTCTCCTTATCATCTGATCCTTCCCATGTCTGAAAATGGGTTGTCCCCAACCCTTGCCGACCTGAGCAGGTTGCTCCGACGATGTCCCGGTACTTGAGAGCGCCCTCAGCCTGCTCCACAGACTGGCTTGCAGACCATTTCCTTCCTGTCCTAGTCTGGATTCCTGCATTTCTTATCTTCACGTCCTTTGAATCTCACAGCGTCATCACTAGTCTGGCCTTTGTTACCTTGAACTCCTCCACCAACGATGACAGTGGGAGTTGCAGTGATGATGTCCGGCTGTAGAGCCCAATGCTGGAGAAACTGGGCGGGACTCAAACCCACCTCCGCAGGTAGCTGCTGATGGATCTTTCCC
>NW_018408759.1:44570-45112 GCF_002113885.1 Mizuhopecten yessoensis | reverse complement strand
GCTTCGTACTATTCCCTGTATATGCTCCGGGATAAAGTAATGTTGAAAGGCTACTTCAATCAGCTCATGTGGTATAGATCCGTATGCGTTTGCCAGGTCTAGCCACACTACTGTCACATTCCCTCGGCTGGACTTGGCCTCTCTGATTAGTTGGCTGAGCACACTGGTATGCTCCAGACAGCCTGAAAAGCCTAGGATACCTCCTTTCTGTACTGATGTGTCAATGTATCCATTGGTCATCTTGTATGATGTCATCCTTCTTGCCAATACTGCAAAGAAAATCCTGCCTTCAACACTCAGCAAGGAAATTGTCCTGAACTGCCCGATGTGTTTTGAGTCCTTCTCCTTTGGAACAAAACATCCCTCTGCCTTCTGCCAACATGGTGGTATCTTCCCCTTCTTCCACACTTTCCTCAGTAACTGCCATAGTCTCCTCAAAAGCCGTGGGCACTTCTTATACACTTTATAAGGAATTCCACTTGGTCCTGGAGCTGAATCAGTTCTTGCCTTCTTAACAACATCTTGGATCTCCTTCCAAGTTT
>NW_018408759.1:31963-40009 GCF_002113885.1 Mizuhopecten yessoensis | reverse complement strand
AGTTATTGGCATGGCATAGAGTGGATGTGTCGGAATACTGTGTAACTATAGGTAATATATGATGTACACACTATGTAAGTTAGTTCAGATACGGTATCTATATGATATAGGAAAATTTAGTTTAGTCGAAAGAACATAGCCTACACACAGCTAAATTACGGATAGGTCCATAGATCTTATACCACGGCTACAACAGATAAAGAACACACAGCTTAACNACGTCCGTATGTGTAGATCAGGTTCAGAAATTCTATAGAAGTTTGCCTAATGTGCCTGCATTGAAATGTCGCTCAAACAAAATCCAGACTAAATAGGTGTAGTAGATAGAATATGGAATATTACATCACGCAGTTATTTCAGCTGAAAATAGGATTAAAATTATATTAAACCATTGTTTTAACTTACAACATGGAAGTCCAAGTTGCAAGCATTCTAACAATCTGACCGCGCTCTTCACTAATATCTTTTACTTTATTTGTTTTATCATACATGTAACTGTCGTTAGTGACCATTCCTGCACGTGTGTATAATTTAGTTTGGCTAGTGCACAACGAGCCCTTTCCCACGTGCGTTATCCCTATCTCTTCACATAAGTATTTTATACACCAAATATTTCTTTTAACAGACGATTCCATTCTTTTTGTCATAAGGGACTTTTTCCTCAGTGTATCTAAATAACTTGATATTACTTAAAGCTGAAAAATATGAACAAATTAAGAAAAAAGAGCGAGTGTAATTTGGTAAAGTGTATTGTGAGAGATTCGTTTGTACCTGTGAAATATGTACAAAAGTACAAACAAACGTCTGGCAGTAGGCACGGATCGGAACGGTCATCAGGCCGGGGCGGATCCTACAATCTCGTCAGATTACATAACCAGAACACGAAACACAACCCGCGTAACAAAAGACTACATGTTTTTATAAAACTTAATATGTTAAGATTAACATACTTTTACCTGGATCCTCCTCCCACAGATCTTATTTGAAAGAATTTCTTAAGACGCTCAACGGCAAGAAAGTCATATGATGAGCCAAAGGTTCCATTAGTTTAAAGAAAGCTAATGTTACGTCACTGTTGAAGAAGCCTGTTATAGGCAAACAAGAGTCCAAGACCTTCTCCCGGTGTCGAATACACCGTTCCTATCTAGGATATCGCAGCTATTGTCGTTCACCTGCAAGGGCATATACCAGTTCTTCATACATCTCGGTAAAGGAGAATCTTCATACATAGCGGTAAACGAGAATCTTCGTACATCTCGGTAAAGGAGAATCTTCATACATCACGGTAAAGTAGAATCTTCATACTTCGCGGTAAACGAGAATCTTCGTACATCACGGAAAAGTAGAATCTTCATACATGGCGGTAAAGGAGAATCTTCATACATCGCGGTAAAGGAGAATCTTCATACATCGCGGTAAAGGAGAATCTGCATACATCGCGGTAAAGTAGAATCTTCATACATCGCGGTAAAGGAGAATCTTCATACATCGCGGTAAAGGAGAATCTTCATACATCGCGGTAAAGGAGAATCTTCATGCATTGCGGTAAAGGAGAATCTTCATACATCGCGGTAAAGGAGAATCTTCATACATCGCGGTAAAGGAGAATCTTCATACATCGCGGTGAAGGAGAACCTTCATACATCGCGGTAAACGAGAATCTTCATACCTCGCGGTAAAGTAGAATCTTCATACATCGCGCTAAAGGAGAATCTTCATACATCGCGGTAAAGGAGAATCTTCATACATCACAGTAAAGGAGAACCTTCATACATCGCGGTAAAGGAGAATCTTCATACATCGCGGTAAAGGAGAACCTTCATACATCGCGGTAAACGAGAATCTTCATACATCGCGGTAAACGAGAATCTTCATACATCACGGTAAAGTAGAATCTTCGTACATCGCGGTAAAGGAGAATCTTCGTACATCGCGGTAAAGGAGAATCTTCATACATCGCGGTAAAGAGAATCTTCATACATCGCGGTAAAGGAGAATCTTCATACATCACGGTAAAGGAGAATCTTCATACATCGCGGTAAACGAGAATCTTCGTACATCGCGGTAAAAGAGAATGAAGTGTGAATAGAGGTGTAAGATGTCAGATGGTTTAAAGCAAACAATTGTTAAGATTAATAATAGTACCATTTACCTCGCAGTAAGCAAATGTGTTACTAATAAAAACGATTGAGAAGAGGAACGGGAACATCGTTAGGCTGTCTCCTGTTAAATTAGACGGTTAAACTTTGTTTACTATTGACGTATTTTCTGCGCGATGCGTTATACAGTCGTCACACCGGACTGGCGTCCCTACGGCGTCCCTACGGCGACCCAGGACGTGGAAGGGACGCCATGGACGCCGTAGGGTTGTGGTGAGAACGCATCAAGACGCCGTGGGGACCCCAAGGACACCGAAGGTCGCAGAGCGACGGCGTTTACTTTGGACATGTTCAAAGTAAACGCCGAGGTTCGGCGTCCTGAGCGCGTCCTGGCTCAGGACGCCGTGGGATCGCCCTGAGGTCGCCATGGTCGCCGTAGCATCGCAGTAGGAACCCGAACAACGCCAAAGGAACGTAGTACAGACGTGGTAGAGTCGCCATGTAAACGCGGAGAAAAGGATCGGGGGAACCAATGGCGACCTTACTGCGTCTTTACCACGTCTATGGGGTTCTTACCACGACCCCATCACGTCTATGGCGTCCTTACCGCGATGTTTCGGGATTTGAGCTATTGTCCGCGCTAAGAACGCAGTGGGGTCGCAGTGGGGTCGCCGCTGATCGCCGTATGGACGCCGCAGTGACGCCGTGTAAACTCAATAGAAACTCCAAGGACGCAGTAAGAACGCGGTAAGGTCGTGTTGGGAACGCCGTGTACATACACAGATCGCAGAGCACAGAACTCCGGTGTGACGGCTGACTCGAAATCTGGATTTATTTTAGAAAAATCTTTGGCGTTCTCAATGCGACCATCGGCGTTCTCCAAAATATGACAGTTTAGGACGCGGTAAGGACGCCAGTCCGGTGTGACGGCAGTATTAACAAATGTCTCCGGGTTGGTTAGGTGTGGTTATCTACACTCTCGGCCATACAATTGATGGATTTACCGGCAGCCCCGGTCAGTGGCGTTTTTATGTCCGGCTTGCTTGATTACATGTGTTCCAGTGATGCTTGCATTGTGGTACGGTACCACAGTCTTCCTGCTCTAGACGTCAGAATCAATGTGTTTTTAATCTTCCTTAAATTGTCTCATACAAGCGATCAGGATTTATTCTTCTGGGTTAATCTGTAATTATGTTTAGAGCCATCGATTACAGTTCATGGCACTAAATTTGATTTTTTTGTTCGAATCATGAACGAACTATCTGTCATATGTTCAGATTTCTGACATCCTGGTATTAACCTTTGAAAACACAAATATAAATTCAGTTACTATTAAGGTTCGTTTTGTTCGTAATTACAGTAATATTTCCTTATTTAGTGAAATACAAGTAAGGTTGCAGTGGAAAAGCGCTAGGAAATTTAGAAAATAGTTCTTTCTTTTGTATTAGGTACTCAAAATTCGCATGAGTATCTTGACATTTCGAGATATTAACTTAAAATATCGAAATTATCGCCTAGTACTAAACAAGAGATTTTGATTAATTAAATCGAACTATCGCGAAATTTTAAGATATGCATTTTTTATTGACTTAAATGTTCATCAGTACGTACAACACTTTTGGATGTCGAGTGAATATATTTCGACCAACTGATCAAAGTATGAAAATCAAATAAGTGGTTAAGTCTAGATTTTGTAAATATAGAATTTTATCAAATGCTTTTTGTAATTGCGGAAATATAACCGATTACTTAATTGTTTGATATTGCTAAAAGATCCATTAACTACTATCGAATTAAAGGGTGACAACTGAATAGAATATACAATATACAATATAATATACAATATACAATATACAATATAATATACAATATACAATAAAATACACAATATACAATATACAATATACAATAAAATATACAATATAATATACAATATAATAAACAATATACATTATACAATAAAATATACAATATACAATAAAATATACAATATACAATATTCAATATACAATCAGATGAAACCTCACGTTACAACGATTATTTAGAACGATTTAATGTGTACAACAATTGCTGCTAAACAAAGACAACCGTAAATAGATATAACGTTATAAAACTGTTTACATCGGGCTAGAACAGATAGGTAATAAAGACTGCGACATATGGGATGTAATATTGGAATGAGAGATGTAGAATGTAATATTGGAATGAGAGATGTAGAATGTAATATTGGAATGAGAGATGTAGGATGTAATATTGGAATGAGAGATGTAGAATGTAATATTGGAATGAGAGATGTAGAATGTAATATTGGAATGAGAGATGTAGAATGTAATATTGGAATGAGAGATGTAGAATGTAATATTGGAATGAGAGATGTAGAATGTAATATTGGAATGAGAGATGTAGAATGTAATATTGGAATGAGAGATGTAGAATGTAATATTGGAATGAGAGATGTAGAATGTAATATTGGAATGAGAGATGTAGAATGTAATATTGGAATGAGAGATGTAGAATGTAATATTGGAATGAGAGATGTAGAATGTAATATTGGAATGAGAGATGTAGAATGTAATATTGGAATGAGAGATGTAGAATGTAATATTGGAATGAGAGATGTAGAATGTAATATTGGAATGAGAGATGTAGAATGTAATATTGGAATGAGAGATGTAGAATGTAATATTGGAATGAGAGATGTAGAATGTAATATTGGAATGAGAGATGTAGAATGTAATATTGGAATGAGAGATGTAGGATGTAATATTGGAATGAGATATGTAGGATGTAATATTGGAATGAGAGATGTATAATGTAATATTGGAATGTGAGATGTAGAATGTAATATTGGAATGAGAGATGCATAATGTAATATTGGAATGAGAGATGCATTATGTAATATTGGAATGAGAGATGCATAATGTAATATTGGAATGAGAGATGTAGAATGTAATATTGGAATGAGAGATGTAGGATGTAATATTGCAATGAGAGATGTAGGATGTAATATTGGAATGAGAGATAATATATGATGAAATAGTAGAATGAAAGATTTTTGACGATTTATTGAAATAGAAGATGATAGTCATGTTACATTAGAAAGAAAGACGGATGCATTACCTCAGAGTATACACATATAAAATGTATATATCCCTTTAATTATCCAGCTTAACGAACAACGATAATCAAAAAATAAGTAAATTGAAATATAAAAATAGAAATAAAAAATAGAAATAAATAAATAACTAGAAATATAAAGAAAATAGAAATATTAAATATAAAGATAAATAATTATAGTAAAAAGCCTGCTAGTTCAAAAAGTGCCCCTGATTGTATATTATATGATACCGACAAACTACCTTTCACTGCTGCAGCTTTTAAACTCGTTTCTGTCTGTATTGTTAATACATGCCATATCGGGGTCACCGATGTCATCAAGTGCTAGTAATCCCTGTACACCGCACGTGCTACGTGTTTCATTGTCATCAAATTTTATTAAATTGGAATATCTTGTAACTTTTCTGTTTATATTTACATCACCTGTGTCAATACGCATTGTTATGAAGTTTTGTCATACCTCCCGACAGTTGGGGAATATTTCCCATGCTTTTTTGCTATGAGTAGGGGTCAATAAAGCTCTTAATTCCGATCTATTGACTGCTGTTATTTACAAGTGTTTTTATGATATGAAAATATTCTCCCTACTGCGCAGCCTCTAAATCTCGGGATATAAAAAGAAGCAAGTTTAGACAGACGGTCAACGTCGTGTTGAGAAGGAACACTTCAGGTAAGAATTAGTTAAAAACAGACGGCGCTGTATCACTCGAATGATAGTTGTGTAGGAATAGCTTTGTAACCCACTGCACCTCTGTGTCGGTAACTTGTGAAACTGTGTTTAGGTTTACTTGGCCTGAGCTGTATTTTAGGGAGATAATAGATGATAGAGAAATGTTATATACATGTATGTCATTACCATATTGTTGTTATGATCCAGTTAGATTAATAAAATCTTCCCCTATCTTGAGGGTGTGACAGAGAAATCTCCAACCCGAGGGGGATTTTATTTTGGTTGTCTAACCCGCGCTCTGCCGAGGGTTAGACTACCAAAAGAATCACCCCAAGGGTTGACGATTTCTGTTAGACCCTCAAGGTTGGGGATGATTCTTTTTTTCCCATCCTATTTTTTCAGTTACAACTCCACCGACAGAAGTCTGCCATGTTTGTAAACAAAAACACATGTGGGGTATGCATATCGTCATTCACTTTTGATGACCTCATAATTGCCGATGACGCATTTATTGACGTCACAATTGAACACGTGCTAAACGGCACGAGGTTATATTCCCCTAGGGACTGACAAATTGATATTTCCCGGCTAAAACGGGAGACTAATAGAATCTTCCCCTACCTTGAGGGTGTGATAGAGAAATCTCCAATCCGAGGGATGATGTGTTTTGGTTGTCTAACCCGAGGCTCTGCCTCGGGTTAGACAACCAAAAAAATCATCCCGTCCTATTATTTCAGTCACAACTCCACCGACAGTAGCGTAAATAAAAACACATTTGGGGTATGAAAATTGTCTTTCACTTTTGATGACGTCACAATTACAGGTGACGCATTTTAATGATGTCACAATCGAACACGTGCTAATCGGCACGAGGCTATCTCCCCCTAGGGGGTGACAAGCTGATCTTTCCCGGCTATAACGGGAGACACACATGTGAAGGGTGGGAGAAACACATGTGCAGGATGGGGAAAAGCCTGTCATTTTGTCGGTACTTAGACGGTAGTACATACATTGTATAAGTAACTCTTTTCCAAGCAAAGCTGCCAGACATCAATGAAATTCTACGGAGACACATGAGATTACTGCACAAGTCAGAAAGAATGAAAGCTGTCTTCAAGGACTTATTAATTGTCAGCTACAAGAGAGACAAAAACATAGCAGACATATTGGTGCATGGAAAGTTGAAGCGCTGTTTCCGGATAACAAAGGATAAGTGTACGTCCGACTGTGATGTGTGTGATAGACTCATAGAAACAACTACTGATACATCTTACCAGTCTACATATAGGGCACTAGATGGGCAGTCCTGCCAAACCCGTAATGTTATTTATTGTTTATCATGTTTGAAATGTGACATATCTGTATATGTGGGAGAGACGGAGCGTACACTTAAGGAAAGGATAAAGGAACATGTGTCGGACATCCGGCTGAATAGATAAACCGGTGGCACATCACTTTCTTGGAAGAGGTCATTCTATTACGGACTTACGGGTGTGCGCACTGGAAATGGTTAAGGAGGAATCCAAAGTAGCAAGGCATCAACATCAACATCAACGTCATAGTGGAGGTCCAGTGACATTTAATCCCTGACGAAGGGCTAAGCCCGAAAGCTTGGAAAAGCCTTCGGAGTGACTTACAAGTTCATTAATATTATTGCGTTCCCTATAGGAACATATGTTTATAGTTGTATAAGTATATATTTGCTTTTAGATTGAAGTAATGTTGATATTAGGAATCTTCTTATTACGTAACGGACCAATCATGCGCTACAACATGTGTGGCAGCTGTTACGGATCTCCGTTCGTGTGACACTGTTATTGAAATATAATTGTTATGACTTTTCCTTAACATGTCGGATAGTGAATTTTGTTTTGAGTGATTTAGAGGATCCACACACTACATTTAGGAGAATAAAAATCCGTGATTATGAATCGTTAAGCTCCAACTATTAAAGTTCATTAGATGGCTTGGTATATAGATAGAGGTTCCATTAGATGGCTAGATATATAGATAGAGGTTCCATTAGATGGCTAGGTATATAGATAGAGGTTCCATTAGATGGCTAGATATATAGATAGAGGTTCCATTAGATGGCTAGGTATATAGATAGAGGTTCCATTAGATGGCTAGATATATAGATAGAGGTTCCATTAGATGGCT
>NW_018408759.1:0-29031 GCF_002113885.1 Mizuhopecten yessoensis | reverse complement strand
CACATGTGTCACAGACAAACTTATCATGGTGCGCTAGCGCGCACCATTCAGTTTGTCTGTGACACATGTGGCAGTTATAACAGTTGGTCTGCCACATCTATGCAGTTTATTGCTTAAGTATTGCCTTACACGTCATACACTGTATGGATGGTATTGTATTGCCTTACACGTCATACACTGTATGAATGGTACTGTATTGCCTTACACGTCCTACACTGTATGGATGGTATTGTATTGCCTTACACGCCATACACTGTATGGATGGTATTTGTATGGACTGTAACACTGTAACACTGTAACACTGGCATACACTGTATGGATGGTAGCGCATTATGATTTGTTTGCTTGTAAAGCTGTGTCATTCAAATAGATCATACATACCATACAAAAACAGTTCAATACTTATATTTACGTTTTCTCTACCTCTTATGTTCTTTAAGTCTCTTCAATATGTTTGACAAATCATTGACAAAAAAAAATATTATTTATTGAGTTACATGATTAACCAGAACAAGAAATTAGGCTTAAACACACAATCCGTGCTAGAGCATGACAACGGGCTTCATGAATACTGGCCAAGCTCACGGCTCGGAATAAGTTAAGGTTGAGTCTGTTACACACTACCGATGTACCTCGACGGGACTAAACCAAACCGGAGCAAAAATTAACAACGACACAGCTGCGGCGAGAAAGCACTTGAAAAATTGACCGCAGCAATACCGATGTAGTACCGGCGTTCCCGTTGTGAACCGTTGTTCTACCGTTATCCTACCGATGTGAGACCGATGCGCCGCCGATGTTATACCGAGGCATCAGTACTAGTACTACTTCGGTGGTATTCGGTAGTACTAGATGTCACATCGGTACCAGTACGATACACAATGAGGCCACCGGAGAACCGCCGATCCATAACGGGGCGCTACCGGTGCTCTACTGACGTTAACACATACCGTAGTACTGCCGTTGTGGTCCCATTGCTCGCTCCGGAAGCGCTTCGGCGGAATTTTTTGAGCATGTTCAAATTGTCTACCGTCGCCTGCAGTTGCTGAATTTTTCGCCGATGTTCTGACGATTGTCCTACTGTTCTTGGCATTGTGATACCGTTGCGCTGCTGTACTGGCACCGATCCCCGAAAATCGCCCAATTTGTGCTCCGGCATAGCTCCGGCGACCCAAATTTACAGGCCCTTTAGATAGGAATATTCCGTTATATGTACTTTTGGTGTGGCAAAGCCCTTCTATATAACTACTAAAGTACTGCCAATAGCAGCTGGTGTTCTCAATTCTAGGGACCTGTCCAACATCCACTTTATAACATTACATACTGGCAGTATTACCGTAGCAGTCTTGTCTGCATGTCATTTCTGTCCGTCCGTGAGGGATTTCATTAACGCGCACTGTGAACCAGTGGAACGTTACTGCAAGTACAGACTACCTATAAGAGTTACAGGAACCAGTGGGATGTTACCGCAAGTACAGACTAGCTGTAAGAGTTATAGCAACCAGTGGGAAGTTACGCTAGTACAGACTAGCTGTACAAGTTACAGGAACCAGTGTGTTTTTACCGCTAGTACAGACTTGTTGTGAAAGAAACAGGAACCAGCGGGATGTTACCGCTAGTACAGACTAGCTGTAAGAGTTACAGGAACCTGTGGGATGTTACCGCAAGTACAGACTAGCTATAAAAGTTACAGCAACCAGTGGGACGTTACCGCTAGTACAGACTAGTTGTACAAGTTACAGGAACCAGAGGGATGAGAGTTACAGGAACCTGTGGGATGTTACCGCAAGTACAGACTAGCTGTAAGAGTTACAGGAACCTGTGGGACGTTGCCGCTAGTACAGACTAGTTGTTAGAGTAACAGGAATCAGTGGGACATTACCGCTAGTACAGACTTGTTGTACGAGTTACAGCAACCAGTGGGACGTTACCGCAAGTACAGACTAGTTGTACGAGTTACAGTAACCAGTTGGATGTTACCGCAAGTACAGACTAGTTGTAAGAGTTACAGCAACCAGTTGGATGTTACCGCAAGTACAGACTAGCTGTAAGAGTAACAGGAACCAGTGGGACGTTACTGCTAGTACAGACTAGTTGTAAGAGTTACAGCAACCAGTTAGATTACCGCAAGTACAGACTAGCTGTAAGAGTAACAGGAACCAGTGGGACGTTACTGCTAGTGCAGACTAGCTGTTAGAGTTACAGGAACCAGTGGGATGTTACCGCTAGAACAGACTAGTTGTACGAGTTACAGGAACCAGTGGGACTGTACCGCAAGTACAGACTAGTTGTAAGAGTTACAGGAACCAGCGGGATGTTACCGCTGGTACAGACTAGTTGTACGTTACCGCAACCAGTGGGATCTTACCGCAAGTACAGACTAGCTGTAAGAGTTACAGGAACGTGTGGGATGTTACCGCTAGTACAGACTAGTTGTTAGAGTAACAGGAACCAGTGGGACATTACCGCTAGTACAGACACTAGTTGTACGTTACGGCAACCAGTGGGATGTTACCGCAAGTACAGACCAGCTGTAAGAGTTACAGGAACCAGTTAGCTGTTACCGCAAGTACAGACTAGCTGTAAGAGTAACAGCAACCAGTGGGATGTTACCTCAAGTACAGACTGGTTGTACGAGTTACAGCAACCAGTGGGACGTTACCGCTAGTACAGACTAGCTGTAAGAGTTACAGGAACCTGTGGGACGTTGCCGCTAGTACAGACTAGTTGTAAGATTTACAGGAACCTGTGGGATGTTACCGCTAGTACAGACTAGTTGTTAGAGGAACAGGAACCAGTGGGACATTACCGCTAGTACAGACTTGTTGTACGAGTTACAGCAACCAGTGGGACGTTACCGCAAGTACAGACTAGTTGTACGAGTTACAGTAACCAGTTGGATGTTACCGTTAGTACAAACTAGTTGTATGAGTTACAGGAACCAGTGTGTTTTTACCGCTAGTACAGACTTGTTGTGAAAGTAACAGGAACCAGTGGGATGTTACCGCTAGTACATATTAGCTGTTAGAGTTACAGGAACCAGCGGGATGTTACCGCTAGTACAGATTAGCTGTACGAGTTACAGGAACCAGTTGGATGTTACTGCTATAACAGACTAGTTGTACAAGTTACAGGAATCAGTTGGAAGTTACTGCAAGTACAGACTAGTTGTACGAGTTACAGCAACCAGTGGAACATTACCGCAAGTACAGACTAGCTGTAAGAGTAACAGCAACCAGTGGGATGTTACCTCAAGTACAGACTGGTTGTACGAGTTACAGCAACCAGTGGGACGTTACCGCTAGTACAGACTAGCTGTACGAGTCACAGCAACCAGTGGGATGTTACCGCCAGTACAGACTAGCTGTAAGAGTTACAGGAACCAGCGGGATGTTACCGCTAGTACAGACTAGTTGTACAAGTATCAGCAACCAATGGGATGTTACCGCAAGTACAGACTAGCTGTAAGAGTTACAGCAACCAGTGGGAAGTCACCGCTAGTACAGACTAGTTGTACAAGTTACAGGAACCAGAGGGATGTCACCGCTAGTACAGACTAGTTGTACGTTACCGCAACCAGTGGGATCTAACCGCAAGTACAGACTAGCTGTAAGAGTTACAGGAACCTGTGGGATGTTACCGCTAGTACAGACTAGCTGTAAGATTTACAGGAACCAGTGGGACGTTACCGCTAGTACAGACTAGTTGTTAGAGTAACAGGAACCAGTAGGACATTGCCGCTAGTACAGACTAGCTGTACGTTACAGCAACCAGTGGGATGTTACCGCAAGTACAGACCAGCTGTAAGAGTTACAGCAACCAGTGGGACGTTACCGCTAGTACAGACTAGCTGTAAGAGTTACAGGAACCTGTGGGATGTTACCGCTAGTACAGACTAGCTGTAAGATTTACAGGAACCAGTGGGACGTTACCGCTAGTACAGACTAGTTGTTAGAGTAACAGGAACCAGTGGGACATTACCGCTAGTACAGACTAGTTGTATGTTACAGCAACCAGTGGGATGTTACCGCAAGTACAGACTAGCTGTAAGAGTAACAGCAACCAGTGGGACGTTACCGCTAGTACAGACTAGTTGTACGTTACAGCAGCCAGTGATATCTTACCGCAAGTACAGACTAGCTGTAAGAGTTGCAGGAACCTGTGGGATGTTACCGCTAGTACAGACTAGTTGTCAGATTTACAGGAACCTGTGGGATGTTGCCGCTAGTACAGACTAGTTGTTAGAGTAACAGGAACCAGTGGGACATTACCGTTAGTACAGACTAGTTGTACGTTACGGCAACCAGTGGGATCTTACCGCAAGTACAGACCAGCTGTAAGAGTTACAGGAACCAGTTAGATGTTACCGCAAGTACAGACTAGCTGTAAGAGGAACAGCAAGTTACTGCAAGTACAGACTAGTTGTACGAGTTACAGTAACCAGTTGGATGTTACCGTTAGTACAAACTAGTTGTAGGAGTTACAGGAACCAGTGTGTTTTTACCGCTAGTACAGACTAGCTGTAAGAGTTACAGGAACCTGTGGGATGTTACCGCTAGTACAGACCAGCTGTAAGAGTTACAGGAACCAGTTAGATGTTACCGCAAGTACAGACTAGCTGTAAGAGTAACAGGAACCAGTGGGACGTTACCGCTAGTACAGACTTGTTGTACGAGTTACAGCAACCAGTGGGACGTTACCGCAAGTACAGACTAGTTGTACGAGTTACAGCAACCAGTGGGACGTTACCGCAAGTACAGACTAGCTGTAAGAGGAACAGCAAGTTACTGCAAGTACAGACTAGTTGTACGAGTTACAGCAACCAGTGGGACGTTACCGCTAGTACAGACTAGCTGTACGAGTCACAGCAACCAGTGGGATGTTACCGCCAGTACAGACTAGCTGTAAGAGTTACAGGAACCTGTGGGATGTTACCGCTAGTACAGACTAGTTGTCAGATTTACAGGAACCTGTGGGATGGTGCCGCTAGTACAGACTAGTTGTTAGAGGAACAGGAACCAGTGGGACATTACCGTTAGTACAGACTCGTTGTACGTTACGGCAACCAGTGGGATCTTACCGCAAGTACAGACCAGCTGTAAGAGTTGCAGGAACCAGTTAGATGTTACCGCAAGTACAGACTAGCTGTAAGAGGAACAGCAAGTTACTGCAAGTACAGACTAGTTGTACGAGTTACAGCAACCAGTGGGACGTTACCGCAAGTACAGACTAGCTGTAACAGCTACAGTAACCAGTGGGACATTACCGCTAGTACAGACTAGTTGTACGAGTTACAAGAACCAGTGGGACGTTACCGCAAGTACAGACTAGCTGTAACAGTTACAGTAACCAGTGGGACATTACCGCTAGTACAGACTAGTTGTACGAGTTACAAGAACCAGTGGGACGTTACCGCAAGTACAGACTAGTTGTACGAATTACAGTAACCAGTTGGATGTTACCGCAAGTACAGACTAGCTGTAAGAGTAACAGGAACCAGTGGGACGTTACCGCTAGTACAGACCAGCTGTAAGAGTTATAGGAACCAGTGGGATGTTACCGCAAGTACAGACTAGCTGTAAGAGTTACAGCAACCAGTGGGACGTTACAGCTAGTACAGACTAGTTGTACGTTACAGCAACCAGTGAGATCTTACCGCAAGTACAGACTAGCTGTTAGAGTTACAGGAACCAGTGGGATGTTACCGCTAGAACAGACTAGTTGTACGAGTTACAGGAACCAGTGGGACTGTACCGCAAGTAGAGACTAGTTGTACGAGTTACAGTAACCAGTTGAATGTTACCGTTAGTACAAACTAGTTGTATGAGTTACAGGAACCAGTGAGTTTTTACCGCTAGTACAGACTTGTTGTGAAAGTAACAGGAGCCAGCGGGATGTTACCGCTAGTACATATTAGCTGTACGAGTTACAGGAACCAGTTGTATGTTACCGCTAAAACAGACTAGTTGTACGAGTTACAGGAATCAGTTGGAAGTTACTGCCAGTACAGACTAGCTGTAAGAGTAACAGCAACCAGTGGGATGTTACCGCTAGTACAGACTAGTTGTACAAGTTACAGGAACCAGAGGGATGTTACCGCTATAACAGACTAGTTGTACAAGTTACAGGAACCATTGGGATGTTACCGCAAGTACAGACTAGCTGTAAGAGTTACAGGAACCAGTGGGATGTTACCGCTACAACAGACTAGTTGTACGAGTTACAGTAACCGGTTGGATGTTACCGCAAGTACAGACTAGCTGTAAGAGTTACTGGAACCTGTGGGATGTCACCGCTAGTACAGACTAGTTGTTAGAGTAACAGGAACCAGTGGGACATTACCGCTAGTACAGACTAGTTGTACGAGTTACAGGAATCAGTTGGAAGTTGCTGCCAGTACAGACTAGCTGTAAGAGTAACAGGAACCAGTGGGATGATACCGCTAGAACAGACTAGTTGTACGAGATACAGTAACCAGTTGGATGTTACCGCAAGTACAGACTAGCTGTAAGAGTAACAGGAACCAGTGGGATGTTACCGCTAGAACAGACTAGTTGTACGAGTTACAGTAACCAGTTGGATGTTACCGCTAGTACAGACTAGCTGTAAGAGTAACAGGAACCCGTTGGATGTTACCGTTAGTACAAACTAGTTGTATGAGTTACAGGAACCAGTGTGTTTTTACCGCTAGTACAGACTTGTGAAAGTAACAGGAACCAGCGGGATGTTACCGCTAGTACAGACTAGCTGTAAGAGTAAAAGGAACCCGTTGGATGTTACCGTTAGTACAAACTAGTTGTATGAGTTACAGGAACCAGTGTGTTTTTACCGCTAGTACAGACTTGTGAAAGTAACAGGAACCAGCGGGATGTTACCGCTAGTACAGACTAGCTGTAAGAGTAACAGGAACCATTGGGCCGTTACCGCTGGTACAGACTAGCTGTTAGAGTTACAGGAACCAGTGGGATGTTACCGCTAGTACAGACTAGCTGTAAGAGTTACAGTAATCAGTTGGATGTTACCGCAAGTACAGACTAGCTGTAAGAGTTACAGTAACCAGTTGGATGTTACCGCAAGTACAGACTAGCTGTAAGAGTAACAGGAACCATTGGGACGTTACCGCTAGTACAGACTAGCTGTTAGAGTTACAGGAACCAGTGGGATGTTACCGCTAGTACAGATTAGCTGTACGAGTTACAGGAACCAGTGGGACTGTACCGCAAGTACAGACTAGTTGTAAGAGTTACAGCAACCCGTTGAATGTTACCGTTAGTACAAACTAGTTGTATGAGTTACAGGAACCAGTGTGTTTTTACCGCTAGTACGGACTTGTGAAAGTAACAGGAACCAGCGGGATGTTACCGCTAGTACATATTAGCTGTACGAGTTACAGGAACCAGCGTGATGTTACCGCTAGTACAGATTAGCTGTACGAGTTACAGGAACCAGTTGGGTGTTACCGCTAAAACAGACTAGTTGTACGAGTTACAGGAATCAGTTGGAAGTTACTGCTAGTGCAGACTAGTTGTTAGAGTAACAGGAACCAGTGGGACATTACCGCTAGTACAGACTAGTTGTACGTTACGGCAGCCAGTGGGATGGTACCGCAAGTACAGACCAGCTGTAAGAGTTACAGGAACCAGTGGGACGTTACCGCCAGTACAGACTAGCTGTAAGAGTAACAGGAACCAGTGTGTCGTTACAGCAAGTACAGACTAGTTGTCCAAGTATCAGCAACCAATGGGATGTTACCGCAAGTACAGCTAGTTGTACGTTACATCAACCAGTGGGATCTTCGAGTTACAGCAACCAGTGAGATCTTCCCGCAAGTACAGACAAGCTGTAAGAGTTACAGAAACCTGTGGGATGTTACCGCAAGTACAGCCTTGCTGTAAGAGTTACAGGAGCCAGTGGGACGTTACAGCTAGTACAGACTAGCTGTTCGAGTTACAGCAGCCAGTGGGATGGTACCGCTAGTACATATTAGCTGTACGAGTTACAGTAACCAGTGGGAAGTTACCGCTAGTACAGAAGTTGTACGAGTTACAAGAACCAGTGGGACGTAACCGCCAGTACAGACTAGTTGTAAGAGTAACAGGAACCACAGACTAGCTGTAATAGTAACAGGAACCAGCGGGATGTTACCGCTAGGTAAGAGTTACAGCAACCCGTTGAATGTTACCGTTAGTACAAACTCGTTGTATGAGTTACAGGAACCAGTAGGACATTGCCGCTAGTACAGACTTGTGAAAGTAACAGGAACCAGCGGGATGTTACCGCCAGTACAGAATAGTTGTACGTTACATCAACCAGTGGGATCTTACCGCAAGTACAGCTAGTTGTACGTTACATCAACCAGTGGGATGTTACCTCAAGTACAAGTACAGACTAGTTGTATGAGTTACAGCAACCAGTGAGATCTTCCCGCAAGTACAGACCAGCTGTAAGGGTTACAGGAACCAGTGTGTCGTTACAGCAAGTACAGACTAGCTTTTAGACTTACAGGAACCAGTGTGTTCTTACCTCTAGTACAGACTAGTTGTTAGAGTAACAGGAGTTGTAAGAGTTACAGCAACCCGTTGAATGTTACCGTTAGTACAAACTCGTTGTATGAGTTACAGCAACCAGTGAGATCTTCCCGCAAGTACAGACTTGTAGTAAGAGTAAAAGGAACCAGTTGGATGTTACCGCAAGTAAAGACTAACTGTAAGAGTTAAAATAATCAGATGGATGTTACAGCAAGTACAGACTTGTAGTAAGAGTAAAAGGAACCAGTTGGATGTTACCGTTAGTACAAACTCGTTGTATGAGTTACAGCAACCAGTGAGATCTTCCCGCAAGTACAGACAAGCTGTAAGAGTTACAGAAACCTGTGGGATGTTACCGCAAGTAAAGACTAACTGTAAGAGTTACAGGAACTAGTGGGACGTTACCGCTAGTACACACTAGCTGTAAGAGTAACAGGAGCCAGTGGGACGTTACAGCTAGTACAGACTAGCTGTACGAGTCACAGCAACCAGTGGGATCTTCGAGTTACAGCAACCAGTGAGATCTTCCCGCAAGTACAGACAAGCTGTAAGAGTTACAGAAACCTGTGGGATGTTACCGCCAGTACAGAATAGTTGTACGTTACATCAACCAGTGGGATCTTACCGCAAGTACAGACCACCTGTAAGAGTTACAGTAATCAGTTGGAAGTTACTGCCAGTACAGACTATGTTACCGCAAGTAAAGACTAACTGTAAGAGTTAAAATAATCAGATGGATGTTACAGCAAGTACAGACTAGTTGTCCAAGTATCAGCAACCAATGGGATGTTACCGCAAGTACAGCCTTGCTGTAAGAGTTACAGGAACTAGTGGGACGTTACCGCTAGTACAAACTAGCTAGCTGTAAGAGTAAAAGGAACCAGTTGGATGTTACTGCTATAACAGACTAGTTGTACGTTACATCAACCAGTGGGATCTTCGAGTTACAGCAACCAGTGGGACGTTACCGCAAGTACAGACTAACTGTAAGAGTTAAAATAATCAGATGGATGTTACAGCAAGTACAGACTAGTTGTCCAAGTATCAGCAACCAATGGGATGTTACCGCAAGTAAAGACTAACTGTAAGAGTTACAGGAGCCAGTGGGACGTTACAGCTAGTACAGACTAGCTGTAAGAGAAACAGGAACCAGTGGGTCGTTACCGCTAGTACATACTAGTTGTACGACTTGTGTCGGTTCAGACACGGAGTACCACAACTTGTGTCGGTTCAGACACGGGTTACCACAACTTGTGTCGGTTCAGACAGGGTGTGGTTAATGAAGGTATCGTGATTTACATTAATTATATGTCATCCATGGACAGCAATGCATCAGTTAAGTGAACTATTCACTTGAGCCAATAAACATTTCTAACCAGGACACAACGAGTGTTTATTTTTAGCTGAATATCCTTATTTACCATTTACTTTCTTTTGACAGTGATCACGTGATCTCTTGTAAGTTATGTTTGCAGTTGCACGCATAAGTAACATTGTTATATTGTTTTCATACAAAGATGTGTCAAGAGATACAGAGACAACTCTTCAAAATATTGTTTTATTTGAAGACTATTGCTAATGTTGGGTAAATCTCATCAATCAATGACACACCGTTTATGTTCATAACAAATTGTATTTATGTACCGAGGTGAAGATAAACTCAACATCACCGTACAGACGATGACATTCGGAGAACGGTCTACATCCTTAGTTGTATGGCTTTTTCGGACTCAAAACATCGTCCGTTCTATAGGCAGCATAACACATCCTTGTTGATATCACGTGATAAACTTGTAAAAAAAAGTTAAGGCTTCTTGTGTCTTGATTTCTTAAAACATAAAGAAACAGAACTTTCCCATCATTGTTTGAGTAATACTTTTGTTCATTTGGTGATATTCTGTTTTTTTCAGTTGACGTTGGTGGTGCTATAGTATTCGGCCAACCTGATGACGTTGACGAAGCCAGATCGAGGCTGGGCATGGGTCGTCATGTTCGCCGCTTGTGTAGCGCAAGGCCTACAGAGCGGCATCTGCTACACAGTCGGAATAATTCAAGTAGCCTTGCAGAAGAGGTTCAACAGTAGTGTAGCTTTCACGTCGTGGGCTAATGGAATCTTTATATTCTTTATATCCTCAGCGGGTAGTATTGTTTTTATATGTATATAAAGATATTATTATATGTTGATAATAATCAATATGACAAAATTATATCGTATTACTCAAATGAATAGCATTTCCGTCCCGATCATAATTATAGTCTTTCAAATTTCAAAATAGAAAGTTTCATTAAAATCATTTCACCAACAAAAAGTATGTGAAGTGAAGTCAAACTGAAGCCATGTGTCATATAAAATCTTTACTTTATAGACAAACGATAGACTTTTTAAACAATCGCATCATTTCAAGACCAACTGGTCCCTTTGTCAAGCTCTCAAGGTCTTGAAACGTTGAGACACGTCTGCCACGTATATTCATAGTTTTCATATTTCCAAACTGACGAAGAAAGAATAAATGTGTCGAGTATTATTTTTAGAGGGAAGCCACTGTATACTAATAGAAGCCCATATATTACAGAAAATCCAATGTAGTGTCAATGTGAAAATTGTGATAGTAAATAGTTCCTTAATCACAAAACTGTCAAACTCTTTTTGCTTGGCTTGTATACCATGGATACCTGATACAGAAATATGTTTGTAGTTAAAGTAATATTAATCTGGCTTTATTTACACTAATTACCGAGCTATATTATATTTACTGACGTAGGTGTGATCGGAAGCGTCATTATCAGCAGATACAATTGTCGCACGGCGTTACTGGTGGGTTCGGCGATGATGACGTCAGGTCTGGCTGCGAGTGCTGTTGTGGAGTCTATAGAGCTAATCTTTGTGACGTATGGCGTCATTACAGGTGCGTTAAAACAGTTATTGGCATGGCATAGAGTGGATGTGTCGGAATACTGTGTAAATATAGGTAATATATGACGTACACACTATGTAAGTTAGTTCAGATACGTTATCTATATGATATAGGAAAATTTACAGTTTAGTCGAAAGAACATAGCCTACACACAGCTTAATTACGGATAGGTCCATAGATCTTATACCACGGCTACATCAGATAAAGAACACAAATCAGACCCTATCTATGGATACCTGACGCATAAAAGTGTTGTAACATCACAAAGCGTGTTGCTGATTCTCGGAGAAAAGATCCTTGTGATTTTGATGAATGCAAATATGAAAAAAACCCATATATGTTTACTTTACAAAGAAGAACGAAAGGCTTACGATAATTTAGATAGCGGTAAAACTTGTAATGTTTTTGTTACAACACCTGAATATTAGT
This sequence comes from Mizuhopecten yessoensis, assembly GCF_002113885.1. Classification (NCBI taxonomy): domain Eukaryota; kingdom Metazoa; phylum Mollusca; class Bivalvia; order Pectinida; family Pectinidae; genus Mizuhopecten; species Mizuhopecten yessoensis. Next base: position 17,159 of record NW_018408759.1, on the reverse strand, counting down.
TTACTATAGAAACAGATATCCATACATGACCGGTTTGCACTGTCATTGTATCTTATCTAGCACCAGCACCATCAGTTTCTTAAAACGGAACTATAACCGGCATCACGATGCTGCATCGAAGATAAATTTTGAGAATGTGGACAATAAACGTGAAGTCCTTGATGGAAGACACAAACAGATTTGCATGATTTATTGAAATAAATTTCCCTATTTACAAGGTGTCGGCGCCGGTATAGTGTACACGGCTACCGTGGTAGTCGTGGGTCTGAACTTCGAAGAGAAAAGGAGTATGGCGACTGGTGTAGCAGCGAGCGGGGCCGGCGTTGGTATATTTATTTTCCCGCCATTATTTCAGCTAGCACGGAGTAACTACGGTGACAAAGGTTTCTTTTTAATAATGGCATGTGTTGCTTTAAACATCAGTGTATTTGGATGCCTTTGTTTTCCGACCACACTTGAGAAAAACAATCAGACATGTGCATTAAATTCATCTTCAAAGTATCTATCGAGAAGTAAACGTATTTGTAATCGATTTCATTTGTTTCGTCATGTGCCTTTCCTATGCATTTGCCTGAGTTTGTTAGCTAGTCACCTCGGAATTAATTTGATCTATGTACACCTCACGAATTATTCAATATCGAGGGGATCGACTGATATCCAGGCGTCACTTCTAACCTCTGTTATCGGCTTCACAGGAAGTCTAGGGAGACTTTGTATCGGATTCACTGGAAATGTAGACAATATCTATAACATGGTGCTATATTTTGGTACATTTGGAATGCTCGGGACAGCAACAGTACTGTTTCAACTGTACAGTGCTACCTATACAGGACAGATGATATATGCCGTTCTTTTCGGAACCTACTCCGGTTGTTGTTATGTTTTACTAAACAGCATTACTCCAGAACTAGTGGGAGTCAACAACCTGGCACTGGCCATCGGGATCGAGATGCTCTTCGCTGGAATAGGTAGCTTAATAGGAGCCCTTATGGCAGGGACGTCGCTTAGGAGCTGTAATAAAAAAAAAAAAAAAGTTTATATTTTCCTTGGTCTTCATGACGTTGCGTTACTTTATTAGTTGTTTCGTATTTCAAATCCAAGTAGCTGCGCCTTGTTCATAGGGACGCACACTTTATTTGTTATGAATCTAGTTTATTTATGAAAGCGTAAATATCTTTTTTATTTGTGTAGATTGTTTGTGCAACCGTATATTACATGTGTTATTAGTGTAGCTTGTTTTTGAAACCGTATACTACATGTGTTATAAGTTAAGCTTGTTTGAGAAACCGTATACTACATGTGTTATTAGGGTAGCTTGTTTGTGAAACCGTATACGACATATGTTGTAAGTGTAGCTTGTTTGTGAAACCGTATACTACAGTGTTATAAGTGTAGATTGTCTGTGAAACCGTATACTACATGTGTTATAAGTGTAGCTTGTTTGTGAAACCGTATACGACATATGTTGTAAGTGTAGCTTGTTTGTGAAACCGTATACTACATGTGTTATTAGGGTAGCTTGTTTGTGAAACCGTATACGACATGTGTTATTAGTGTAGCTTGTTTTTGAAACCGTATACTACATGTGTTATAAGTGTAGCTTGTTTGTGAAACCGTATACTACAGTGTTATAAGTGTAGATTGTCTGTGAAACCGTATACTACATGTGTTATTAGGGTAGCTTGTTTGTGAAACCGTATACGACATGTGTTATTAGTGTAGCTTGTTTTTGAAACCGTATACTACATGTGTTATAAGTGTAGATTGTCTGTGAAACCGTATACTACATGTGTTATAAGTGTAGATTGTCTGTGAAACCGTATACTACATGTGTTATTAGGGTAGCTTGTTTGTGAAACCGTATACGACATGTGTTATTAGTGTAGCTTGTTTTTGAAACCGTATACTACATGTGTTATAAGTTAAGCTTGTTTGAGAAACCGTATACTACATGTGTTATTAGTTTAGCTTGTTTGTGAAACCGTATACGACATATGTTGTAAGTGTAGCTTGTTTGTGAAACCGTATACGACATGTGTTATTAGTGTAGCTTGTTTTTGAAACCGTATACTACATGTGTTATAAGTTAAGCTTGTTTGAGAAACCGTATACTACATGTGTTATTAGTGTAGCTTGTTTGTGAAACCGGATACTACATGTGTTATTAGTGTAGCTTGTTTTTGAAACCGTATACTACATGTGTTATAAGTGTAGATTGACTGTGAAACCGTATACTACATGTGTTATTAGTGTAGCTTGTTTGTGAAACCGTATACGACATGTTTTATAAGTGTAGCTTGTTTGTGAAGATTCGTGATACTCAGCATCCCGATTATAGTTTTGCATAACATTGTCTACACATTAAACGATCATGGTATCTCATAGGAAAACATTTACACTGCTCATTGACGGATGAAACTATTTTTCTATTCTTTTACATTATGTACTTCACTGCATAACGTGTATGTTTTGTATACTTTGCATTTTTTTTTTTTATATATAATTATAATTTTGCAATATGTTCTTATAGGTGTTATCGTTGATAATGGAGGAACATACGAAAGTGCATTCACACTGGCTGGTAAATATCTGAAATTTTAACAGTAGCACGTGGTACCTAAATAATTTGTTATGACTTGTTTAATTATTGTGACGGAGGGATATATTTACATATGGATATATTTACATATGGATATATTTACGTAATATGTAAATATTTTGAAATATATATTACGTTTTTACTATTGTAGGTTTCTCTGTCCTTATGGCTGCGGTATTTGTACTATCCGCGGAGGCCTTCCGCTACAATAGTCAGCCGGAGAAGAAACACAATTCCCCTGAAGAAGAAGCCTTTAACATAGACGACACGAAATGTAATACCGAACGCAATGTTTCAATTCTATCTGTTATACATACACAACCACCATTAAAACCGTAATAATTCTATGTGTTGTGTTATTTTTATTCATTTGTATTGATGTTTTTATGGTAATGACAACAACAAGATTCAACCGATATTTGTAGACAGAAATGGGTTACATGACGTATTTATCTTCAGTGGATTAAGGCGAGGACTGTATTTACAACCTTTTGTTTGTATTTGCCACTCGCAGCTTTAGAGCTGAATTCTATGTTTAGTTTTCTTCTTGTTTTGTTACCAAAGATTAACTGCAATCTAAGCCTGATGTATTTAAGATGTTTTTATCATATTATTCAATATTTCTTTTTACGGCCCTTATATAGTTAAACTGACCAAAAAAGATGGTTTCAGCCCATAACCGTATAACATGTTTATTTGGCTGATTTGCGAACAGTCAAAACTATTGTCCATGGGTGCTGAGAAAGACACGGAGTACTGTTTCCTGAAGCCGCTAGACCGATGACAAATTTTCTAAGTCATTCTCTTAAAGTGCCCCTATGTAGGGCAGGGGTTCATGACTCATTATCTAACCAAACAACGACCAGCGGTTTCTTCCTAGTCGTCCCTACGACTCGAGCCAGCATCCGACGTGTTGTGGTCTTTTTCCTTTAGTGTCTCAGTGGATGACCGATTAAGTCAAGGCGGTCTCTTCTCGTGGCGAATAACATCACTCTACCTTATCGTAAAATTACACTGTCATCAGTAAACTTAAATCCCTTGAACAACGTATGAATCCACATTTTAGGAGATATGCGTGAAACTACTCATTATCAGCAATACGGGAAAACCACATGGGAGGTACTTTCAACGCTGCAATCATTGTTTATAAAAATACAAACAAACATCAATAATTCTTTGACAAACTATCGCCTATCTTAACTTTTGTACTGTAACGTATGTCCCTTTCTTCCATTAAGATACAGAATGTCAAAAGAATGAGCATTTAAGATCCAAACTACTAGGCTATGGCCAACCTCTGGGAATGATAATCGCCAGTGCAGCCGAACAGCTAGTGAGGAAATATATACACAACGTTAATTTTCAGTTCTGATCTGCAAACGACCTCCGTTAGCAGAACAACCGGAGTCGAGACTTCTAAATATGTGCTGAAATAATAAATTGTTGTTTGTCGTTTTGACAAGTAACGTGTTGACCGTGTTACATCATTTAAGTGAGTTACAAGAAAGATGATTTGGGTGCAGAATGCATGCTAGAACATAAGAATGGCTTCAGGAATACGGGCTCTGTGTCAAAGTGGCATTTTTAACATGACAGTCTCTTCAATTCATCTGGATACTTGCTTTGTTACACAAACTTCACACCCGTAGCAATTTTGCTTTGATCTTTAGAAGCTTTCTGAGTGAACTGTTGTCTGTCAAAACAGTAACATTTCTCCGTTAAGATAACGTCAGAAATATTTTTGATTTTCACGATTGCCAGAACATATTAACCAGTAAGTAAATACTTTCCCTCTTAATACATATTGTACAGTTAACAGTTATGGGCCGCTCCTATTCCGTTACTTTTGCGACATCCCTGCTCCGATATTATAATGACTTATGTCTGTTTCGATGATGCTTTCTTACTTAAACACAAGGTGGCTCCAAACAGACAAACTTGTTGCGCTTGTTATTTTTTCGGCGTCTCAAAAGCCTGTTGACATTTGTCTGGCACGTCAAATATTTGTCTGCTTTCTGTCAGATTGTGTTGGCACTGTTCATTGATACGGTCTCACAGGTGAGGAATGGCATACAGAACAAGTGCTCTGACAATGAATACTCCATCTTTAAAAAATATCTAGTCTCCCAACTGAAAATACACTTCTTTTGACCTTTTTTACTCTCTGGTGTATACCTTGAGCATAGACTTCAGTGTAAAACGGGAATGGTTACTTTCTCCGCAGTTAAAAATCGGTAATACTCTCTTTACACCATCAATCAGAAAAAATATCTTTCTCAAAATCAAGAGACCCCGCCCCCCTTTCTCAACATGATGTCGAGCGATAGACTATCGATATTAATTGATCCACAGGTAAAACTCCTTTTGAGACAGTATAATCACTTAACACTCCGCCTCACATTGATTACTACTAACGTCAGTCAAAAATACACAGCAGGATGACAAAAATCTCCGAAAAACAAATAAAGATGCTTATATAAAATCATTATATATCGCTTAAAGTTTCAAACCACACGAGGCTTCCAGACCGGCTTTGTTTTAACAACAAGTATATTGTTCAAGTTAATACGGGAGTTAAGAAAATCTGAGATCCCGTCAGGATGGTATGGTTAACTCAATGTCTCAAAACACTTGCAGCATATCTATACCAACAAGGGACGAACATGCCCACAATTTGAGTGATGATGTTCACATATGCTACAAAGGACAATTTTGTATTGGCAAAATATCGTGAGAAACGTGTTCAATATTGGTTTGTGTTAGAAACAATAATCTCTAGAGGAATTGTCCCCATCTTATTTAGCAGTAATTTAATATAGACGCAATAAAATGCTGGTAATAGCCCGTTGAGCGATATGTTTGTACCCAACTGGAACGCCAAATGTGTTTTGTAATGTTGACGAATCGTGTCATGCATCCCTATTTAAAAAATGTCCATATATGATGTTATGGCAGTTGATACAAATTTATTAATCTAAACGTTTAAAATGCGAATAAGATTTGATCTAAATACGTCATAGTCAGCAGGAGGTCTGAGGCGATGAACGAAATAGGTAAAGTCAATACATGGCATGGCAGGGTATCGTGAATTACACGTAACGAGCGCGACACGATTGTAAATTAGGCAGTCGCGCCACTATTGTACACCGGACTGATTGTATTCAAACGAATCAGTTACATCCTATTTCCAAACGTGAAGATGTATTGACAGATCGTGTGGAGGAAGCCATCACATATTGACTATTACTCGGCGACCTACACGCCTCGCCTGTCTAGGTTTAGCCAAGGACATCTATATACAGTACACAACATACGTTATACGGAATTTGAAATACAAACAATGTTCTAAAGCATTGCAATGTCTTGTCATGTAATCCTACGTTCTCGTGATAATCATCTATGAAATCACAATACAATCCCAGATAAGATAACAGAGGTATTCCGACATGCAACAAAAGGCATCTTTGACAGAATCATACAAAGCTTAACTTTGAAGGCCTGTGTGGTGTGAAATAAATTGTATGTTCTACTTTGCTTAATCCGTGTCTCGGTCTGACATTAATCCGTGTCTCGGTCTGACGTTAATCCATGTCTCGGTCTGACATTTCGTCCTATACATACGCACCTTTATTCTGAAATAATATCGTATAAGGAAATATCAGTAAATGATTTACACATCATAGAGACCATAACATTTGTCTGTGGTCTTCATCAATCTGCATCCCTCAAAACTCGGTGTTGTAAGTTTGTCCATTAGTGATCGTCAGATATTACAGAGGTTGTGATACTGTTAGTAAGACCTTTACATTGTGGCAAATACGACCTGTAAACAACGTAGATTGGTGAGCAAACAATGTGACCATCAAAAACGGAAAAGATCACCATCGAAATCGTCGTATCAAATAGCTTAGTAGTTAGCCGTCCATGTTGATCATGCTGCAAGGATCGTGATCCTGTTAGGCTGCTGAGTTGATTGCAGATTCAACATGGTAAAGTATTGATCGATCGGTCAAAAATTTATGCAATGTACTTTGATGGGGTTTTTTAATTTTAGTATTGTTTCTGAGAAATGTTCATTCTATGAAATATCAAATGCCAGATAATATTAAACATATGATCATTACAATTCAGGTTATTGTGGTTTTGATAAATATGCTACATGTATCTGTAGAATATTAATTAGTTAAAATGTCCCTTTATTTAAAATTCAATCTCGTGTATATTGCTTTTGATGAATTATAGAACTTAATAATGTATACTGCAACAAAATAAGAGGTGGTTACATCAGACAGGAATTTTGATTTAGTTGCTATTTAATAGAGTCAGTGTCTAGTTAAATCTAGATGTGTTTCTGAAGTGGATTGCTACAGTATGAAGACTTTTCCCATGGTATTTTTAGCTTCAAAATAAATCTTGAATTCCTCTGAAGTGCTACAAATCCACATAGATTGATTTTATCAGGTTTGCTGTGGGAAGCTTTCGCACATTTCAATGACAGTATTTAATAATCAATCAAAGACTTTTGTCCAAGAACAATTCATAACCTACACAGCGGAAATATCGTGAAGGCAGTGAACGGAATCTGTCCCCATTAACGCAACATAAGTTCCTAAAACATATTTATATTCTAGATTTTAAGACCAGATTGCAAACTTTACACTCTTGACTTTCGCTCATGTTAGCAATCATTTCTTAAACAGTATATAAAATAATCGTTTGCTCTAAACATCGACATCCTTACACAATCTCTGTTTGAGTCAAGTGTAACATCTGGTTACAAAACAAGTAGTGTTTGCCATCTGTTGAAGAAACTTGGTTTAATAGAAAGGAAATGAAATACCAACCTATGTAAAATTAGTTTTTCTTGTAAACATGAAATATTGAGAAACACATTGACCTGTGACAGCACTCGTTTAAAAGTTCTACAATCGATACCATAGATCATTCCCTGTAAGTGTCCTGAACATGCGCATGTTATGTCTGCCGAATGGCGGGAAGCAACAAGTGGCAGTGGACAACGCTGTATAATTAACTTTGACTTTGATGTTCTGCAAGGGTCTGTACAGGACCAGGAATTTACTGTCGATATTCAAAAGGAATATATATATATATATAAAATAGAACAAAAGACAGAGATAGCGTCGTTCTCGGGTTGATTATATCTGTCTTTTGTTCTATTTTTTATAATTATCTGTCTTTTGTTCTATTTTTTATAATTATCTGTCTTTTGTTCTATTTTTTATAATTATCTGTCTTTTGTTCTATTTTTTATATTTATCTGTCTTTTGTTCTATTTTTTATATTTATCTGTCTTTTGTTCTATTTTTTATANAACATGCGCATGTTATGTCTGCCGCATGGCGCATGACGGGAAGCAACAAGTGGCAGTGGACAACGCTGTATACTTAACTTTGACTTTGATGTTCTGCAAGGGTCTGTACAGGACCAGGAATTTACTGTCGATATTCAAAAGGAATATATATATATATATGATAACAATAATAGAATGTCAATTAAATTGAACTGCTTTCAGCTAACATTCATATTTCCTATGAATGCCAACCGACAGCAGTTCAATTTTGTTTACCATTTCGAAATCTTTTGATCTCATAGAAAATTTAATTACACTATTTTTTAAAAATAGCATTCAGATCAAATAACATATTTATCGTATATGCTTGTTCAATTAATAGAACATCCAGAGAGGATCGGTGGTATCCAACATAATAGTTATGACGTCAAAAGTCAGCTCATGTAAGTCATAGCCTATATTAATCTCGTTCAACCAGACTCTTGTTGCCTGCGCAAGCTACGCCGAACAGAGAGTCTGGTCAAACCCAGTGCTTTCGTTTTGTGACATTATAACGAGGCTTACCAGAATTCTGGTAAATGATTTCATTGGTCAGAGGTTGACACACCCTTTTCAACTTTTGAAGTCAGAATTTGAGTGGCGCAAAATTACATTGAATATTTTAATTCATGAAAACAATACCTGTACATGCATTCCTGAAGTATCCATGTTTTAACTATTAACGAGAAAAATGTTAGAAAATGCTTCAAAAAGAATGATTTCATGTATTTTCATTGGATATTTTACAATAATTCATGAAGCTAACAAGGCTATTGCTACAAGTCAAGCCAGATTACCTGAGTGAGAACTTGGAGGTGTTTTGAAAAGTGTACAGGTAAAATCTCACTTGCTTTGCATGTTTTTTCCAACTTCAGTCAGCCTTGTTGGCTTTGTGCTCAGTTGTGATTTATTTAGTGAAAATATATGGCAATATTCTGGAAATATGACACATTTTCTTACATTGTTCACGATAATAGTGAATACACGGGTACTTCAGGAATGCATGTTTAGGTAAGTTTTTTTCATTAATGTCATTTTTCATTGAAATGTTTAATGGCGTTGACATAACGTACGGAAACGAAAGTAAAAACACTGCCCTCTGGTGATGGTCATTTTAAAGTACTGTGTTTGACCATACTCTAGAATTACAAGTGATCAAGCGTCTACAGGTAATTGTTGTTTTCTCTCGTGCCTTTTAGTTCGAAAAAAATATTCAATTTTGCTAAAAACTACAGTATCCCGTCTGGGGCATCAAATGATAATTACCTCTTTACTACTTCAGCTACATTTGAATGCTTCTACAACATCAAATATCTAACAAGATCAAAACAATACATATAATGACAAAACAAAACATTTATAATGCATATTGTTTATTTCAACCAGTTAACGCACGGATGAATACATCGCAGTGTAAAAATGCCGCAAAATGTCACGTAAAGGTACAAGACAAATCGGACGAGATAGTAAAATCTAGCATGAGGTATGACGTAGGTTATATCTGTTTGTGTCCGAAAAAAGGATGTCTTTTCACCTCATTTAAATAGGTCTGATTTGGGTTTTTTCTTTGCTTGCATTCTTTATTTCATTTTGTATGCCCATCCCCTGTTTCATATACAAAGTATAAAGAAAACTGATACATTTTATCTGTTTGTTTAAATAGTATCCTATTCTTTGGTTGCTTTATAATTGAGAAGACATACATAATGCAGAGGAATGGTGAGTGAGGTAATGTATACATGGAGTATCAGTTCCCTGACTTGATACTGTGCCTACATTGTACACACCAACGCGACGTTTATCTGCCATATCTGTAATTGTCTCTTTATGATATGTTACCAAATACATTAGGAATGTGCCTGAGATATAATGATCAAATATGAAAACAACACAAGAGGTTTGTTTATGTAAGATATAGTGTCAAATAAAGATATTCTCATACAAATGCATATTTGTAATGGGTTGGTGCAGGTTGTGGTGTTGTAGGGACAATGCATCATCACGGGAGTCACTTTAACCATTAAGGTGTCAGTGGACTGTATACCAATGGTAATTGATTCCGTGGAAATGAAAAACGATCACGTTGATATAAGAATATAATTCCCTTTCTTTATTTAACGACACCTCCGGGAAATTATTGTCCGGAACCCCGAACAAGGGGAATCCTGACCAGGACAATATCATCCCTCAGCTCATCCGACCACTTAATTGGTGTCAATATCATCAAATGCGTTCACAGTCGTGTTTCTGGTGGAGATACAGTGGAGGTCCCGCTGGGTATTCTTCACACAGGAAAGATGCAGTGTCGTTATGTCTCACACCGTAAGAGTCAGAACCACTATGAATAACTCGGTAGTGTCAGAACCACAATGTTTATCTCAGTGAGGTCAGAATCACTAAGTATAACTCAGTAGTGTCAGAACCACTATGTATAACTCAGTAGTGTCAGAACCACTATGTACAACTCAGTAGTGTCAGAACCACTATGTATAACTCGGTAGGGTCAGAACCACAATGTTTATCTCAGTGAGGTCAGAATCACTATGTATAACTCAGTGGGGTCTGAACCACAATGTATAACTCGGTACTGTCAGAACCATTATGTATAACTCAGTAGTGTCAGAACCACTATGTATAACTCAGTGGGGTCAGAACCACTATTTATAACTCAGTAATGCCAGAACCACTATTTATAACTCAGTAATGCCAGAACCACTATGTATAACTCAGTGGGTTCAGAACCACTATGTATAACTCAATAGTGTCAGAACCACTATGTATAACTCATCGGGGTCAGAACCACTATGTATATCTCAGCAGAATCAGAATAACTTCGTCTACCTCGGTAGGGTCAAAACCACTATGTATAACTCAGTGGGGTCAGAACCACTATGTATAACTCAGTAGTGTCAGAACCACTATGTATAACTCAGTAGTGTCAGAACCACTATGTATAACTCAGTGGGGTCAGAACCACTATATATAACTCAGTAGGGTCAGAACCACTATGTTTAACTCAGTAGTGTCAGAACCACTATGTATGACTCAGTAGAATCAGAATAACTACGTATACTTCGGTAGGGTCAGAACCACTATATATAACTCAATAGTGTCAGAACCACTAGATATAACTCTGTAGTGTCAGAACCATTATGTATAAATCAGTAGTGTTAAAACCAATATGTATAACTCTGTCGGGTCAGTGGTACTTTAAACCGAAAATCGGGTTATTTTTACCAAGGTGTTTTTTTGGGAAAGTATCATAAGTAATTTTACTGGTCCATTTTTTACGAATAGGGCCATTCGCAAAAATGTGACTTCCGTAGAAATATCCCTTTTTTAAGAGTTTTACTTGTGAGGTCGTAGTAAAGTATTGGAAACCATGCGGTAGCCGGGCGGGTGTTTTTTTGCCTCGATGTGTATATTACTATTGCTGAATCCGCCTTTATACGCAGAACCACTATATAGAACTCAGTAGGGTCAGAACAACTATGTATAACTCACTAGTGTCAGAACCACGATGTATAACTCAGTAGAGTCAAACCACTCTGTATAACTCAGTAGGGGCATAATCACTATATATAACTCATTAGTGTCAGAACCACTACGCATAAATCAGTGGGGTCAGAACCACTATAGATAACTCAGTAGTGTCACAACCACTATTTATAACTAAGTAGTGTCAGAACCAATATGTATGACTCAGTAGAATCAGAATAACTACGTATACTTCGGCAGGGTCAGAACCACTACGCATGACTCAGTAGAATCAGAACAACTACGTATACTTCGGCAGGGTCAGAACCACTATGGATGACTCAGTAGAATCAGAACAACTACGTATACTTCGGTAGGGGCAGAACCACTATGTATACCTCAGTAGGGTCAGAACAACTATGTATAACTCATTGGGGTCATAACCATTATGAATAAATCAGTAGGTTCAGAACCACTATATCTAACTCAGTAGGGTCCGAACCACTATGTATAATTCAGTAGTTTCAGAATCACTATGTTTAACTCAGTAGTGTCAGAGCCACTATATATAACTCATTAGTGTCAGAACCACTATAGATAACTCAGTAGTGTTAAAACCAATATGTATAACTCTGTAGGGTCAGTGGTACTTTAAACCGAAAATCGGGTTATTTTTACCAAGTTGTTGTTTTGGAAAGTATCATAAGTAATTTTACTGGTCCATTTTTTACGAATAGGGCCATTCGCAAAAATGTGACTTCCGTAGAAATATCCCTTTTTTAAGAGTTTTACTTGTGAGGTCGTAGTCAAGTATTGGAAACCATGTGGTAGTTTGGCGGGTGTTTTTTTGCCTCGATGTGTATATTACTATTGCTGAATCCGCCTTTATACGCGAAACGAATTAAACACACTATGTATAACTTTGAAAATCGGGTTATTTTTACCAAGTTGTTGTTTTGGAAAGTATCATAAGTAATTTTACTGGTCCATTTTTTACGAATAGGGCCATTCGCAAAAATGTGACTTCCGTAGAAATATCCCTTTTTTAAGAGTTTTACTTGTGAGGTCGTAGTAAAGTATTGGAAACCATGCGGTAGCCGGGCGGGTGTTTTTTTGCCTCGATGTGTATATTACTATTGCTGAATCCGCCTTTATACGCAGAACCACTATATATAACTGAGTAGTGTCCGAACCACTATATATAACTGAGTAGTGTCCGAACCAGTATGTATAACTCAGTGTCAGAACCACTATAGATAACTCAGTAGTGTCGGAACCACTATTTATAACTAAGGAGTGTCAGAACCACTAGATATAACTCTGTAGTTTCAGAACCACAATGTATAACTCAGTAGTATCAGAACCACTATGCATAACTCAGTCGTGTCAGAACCACTATTTATACTTAGTAGTGTCAAAACCACTATGTATAATTCAATGAAGTCAGAACCATTATGTATAACTCAGTGAGGTCAGAATCACTATGTATGACTCAGTAGAATCAGAATAACTACGTATACTTCGGTAGGGTCAGAACCGCTATATATAACTCAGTAGTGGCAGAACCACTATGTATGACTCAGTAGAATCAGAACAACTACGTATGCCTCGGGAGGGTCAGAACCACTATGTATACCTCAGTAGGGTCAGAACCAGTATATATAACTCAGTGGGGTCAGACCCACTATGTATAACTCAATAGTGTCAGAACCACTACGCATGACTCAGTAGAATCAGAATAAATACGTATACTTCGGTAGGGTCAGAACCACAATGTTTATCTCAGTGAGGTCAGAATCACTATGTTTAACTCAGTAGTGTCGGAACCACTATTTATAACCCAGTAGTGTCAGAACCTCTATTTATAACTCAGGAGGGTCAGAACCACTACGCATAAATCAGTGGGGTCAGAACCACTACGCATAAATCAGTGGGGTCAGAACCACCATATATAACTCAGTAAGGTCAGAAACACTATATATAACCACTATGTATACCTCAGTAGGGTCAGAACCACAATGTATAACTCCGTAATGTCATAACCAATATGTATAACTCTGTAGGGTCAGTGGTACTTTAAACCGAAAATCGGGTTATTTTTACCAAGGTGTTTTTTTGGGAAAGTATCATAAGTAATTTTACTGGTCCTTTTTTTACGAATAGGGCCATTCGCAAAAATGTGACTTCCGTAGAAATATCCATTTTTTAAGAGTTTTACTTGTGAGGTCGTAGTAAAGTATTGGAAACCATGCGGTAGCCGGGCGGGTGTTTTTTTGCCTCGATGTGTATATTACTATTGCTGAATCCGCCTTTATACGCAGAACCACTATATATAAGTCGGTAGTGTCAGAACCATTATGTATAACTCAGTGAGGTCAGAACCACTATTTATACTTAGTAGTGTCAAAACCACTATGTATAATTCAATGAAGTCAGAACCATTATGTATAACTCAGTCGTGTCAGAACCACTTTTTATAACTCAGTAGTGTCGGAACCACTATTTATACTTAGTAGTGTCAAAACCACTATGTATAAGTCAGTAGGGTCAAAACCACTATTTATAACTCAGTGGGGTCTGAACCACAATGTATAACTCAGTAGGGGCATAATCACTATATAAAACTCTGTAGTGTCAGAACCAATATGTATAACTCTGTAGGGTCAGTGGTACTTTAAACCGAAAATCGGGTTATTTTTACCAAGGTGTTTTTTTGGGAAAGTATCATAAGTAATTTTACTGGTCCTTTTTTTACGAATAGGGCCATTCGCAAAAATGTGACTTCCGTAGAAATATCCCTTTTTTAAGAGTTTTACTTGTGAGGTCGTAGTAAAGTATTGGAAACCATGCGGTAGCCGGGCGGGTGTTTTTTTGCCTCGATGTGTATATTACTATTGCTGAATCCGCCTTTATACGCAGAACCACTATATATAAGTCGGTAGTGTCAGAACCAATATGTATAACTCAGTCGTGTCAGAACCACTTTTTATAACTCAGTAGGGTCATAATCACTATATAAAACTCTGTAGTGTCAGAACCAATATGTATGACTCAGTAGAATCAGAATAAATACGTATACTTCGGTAGGGGCAGAACCACTATGTATAACACTATTTATAACTCAGGAGGGTCAGAACCACTACGCATAAATCAGTGGGGTCAGAACTACTATGTATAACCCAGTAGTGTCCGAACCAGTATGTATAACTCAGTACTTTCAGAACCACTATGTATGACTCAGTAGAATCAGAACAACTACGTATGCCTCGGTAGGGTCAGAACCACTACGCATGACTCAGTAGAATCAGAATAAATACGTATACTTCGGTAGGGCCAGAACCACTATATATAACGCAATAGTGTCAGAATCACTATGTTTAACTCAGTAGTGTCAGAACCTCTATTTATAACTCAGTGGGGTCTGAACCACAATGTATAACTCAGTAGTATCAGAACCACTATGCATAACTCAGTAGTGTCACAACCACTATTTATAACCCAGTAGTGTCAGAACCACTATTTATAACTCAGTAGTGTCACAACCACTATTTATAACTAAGTAGTGTCAGAACCACTATGTATAACTCTGTAGGGTCAGTGGTACTTTAAACCGAAAATCGGGTTATTTTTACCAAGGTGTTTTTTTGGGAAAGTATCATAAGTAATTTTACTGGTCCTTTTTTTACGAATAGGGCCATTCGCAAAAATGTGACTTCCGTAGAAATATCCCTTTTTTAAGAGTTTTACTTGTGAGGTCGTAGTCAAGTATTGGAAACCATGTGGTAGTTTGGCGGGTGTTTTTTTGCCTCGATGTGTATATTACTATTGCTGAATCCGCCTTTATACGCGAAATATTATCATTATGGTCGTTAGCAATAATATCATCGTCAAGGTGGTTAAAATAGTAATCGACTGCACGTTTTAAATATGATAAATTTTACATGTTAACGCACGAGCTAAGCTTTGTAAAATGTACTGGTCATCAAAATTACCTATTCGTCCAAAATCTGACTATAATATTGTATGCAATTGAAAAAGGGTAGAAGGGTACACGCACATGCATGTGTAATTGTTAGTACTGACTGAGCTATTGGCATGCCCACCCCAGCCCTCTTCGTACAAAGTATTATGAAACTTAAAAGAGTCGGCTTCACGATTTACTACTGAGTGCTACGTAAACACCAGCACTATTTTGTTTCCTTCAGTACAATTACTGTTGTAGTACTGCATTACCCACATATAGCTCCTCTCCATAAATACAAACAATTTTTTTCGCATTATTCAAATTGAATTGTTTATCTAGTTGAGATAAAAAATACCCCAGCAAAAATAAGTATCTGAAAACTCTGGAGCATAAAAGTTAAATTAAGATGAAAAAATGTAATACCATCGTACTTAACAATTGTGTAATAATGCAAAGTTGTCGTGTTCTAGGCTAGTTAATTGCATTATCGGTTTTGCAATTTAATTAATTAAAGTAGGAGTTGAACAGTACTTGTTCACGTTGTAGTGCTAGAATGATCATCCATGATGACGATAGATGATCAACATCCATGGTTAACAAATCATACACAGCAAGAGTATGATAACTTCATTTGGTAGGGTCATGTATAATGGTGAATATATAAAATAAGATTATTAACGGCATTTCTGCGTAAGGTATCAGAACTTGTAAACTTGTAAACTCGCAGCCAGTTGGTTTAAATGTTGACTTTGCCTAGATGATTTAATTGTCATCAAATCTAGCTTATCCTAATACTTACCTAGTGAAATGTAATGTACACTTCAGAAGCCAAAGACTCTAGAACTGTACTACTGAGAAAGCAGCAGCTCCCCTCTAATATGCTTTAGCCATTTTATAAATGTCAAAACCTCTCTACCTTTTCTCTCGTTCAAAGCATCTTCATGTACAAAGGTGACTTATTTTACACTTTCTTTTTTATGTTTTAATTCGAATCATTCAAAACCTAGTTTTTGTCTATGACGTGTTTACATATATAACTTTATCTTTTTTCTTTCTTTCAAACTTAACATATTTGCATGGTGTACTCATTTCGCTTTTCCGTTGTTATCTTCCATTTTAAGGTAAACATAACATATATTCCCTTTAACGGCGACGTACCCAGATAAAAAAAGACAATAATTTACACGTTTTCGTCATATGGTGGCTTGGTTATATTATAAAAACAACATGATTAGCTAAATCATGAAGAATATTGTTTAAATACATGTAGCAAGCTAAACTTGTACATTTTCATACATACGTGGAAAGTACGTGACAGTGACCGGTGTAAAGACATCTGTCCTTATTGACATTAATATTCTTATACTCGAATTTGAATCAATGTTCACCTTAAAGAAACAGTAAATTAAAACCCTAAACATACTCTAACATAAACGTTATCTGACTAAACTGATAAAGTGTTCGATGTTAACTAGCTTAACGCTACATATTAAGCCTTATTCAACTTTTATTTTTATCATGCTCTATGCCTCAGTTCTGCGGTGAGCAGCAAGAAGAATTTGTATTTTGTAATATACATTAACGACGGTGTGAGGAAGGTGTAATCTATCAAAGTGTACTTTATTACATACACTACAGACATCGAGACGATCGTGCACTTTGTTACATATACCCAAGAAAGCAGGGTGTTATACGTCACACACACTTTATGCAATGAGAAGAAGACATAATACGTTAGATACAGTTACAAATACTGTAGGTAGGCAGCT
>NW_018408758.1:249370-252715 GCF_002113885.1 Mizuhopecten yessoensis | reverse complement strand
TGAACTTGAACCAGAATATAAAGGAACTGGTTTTTTTTTCAAAATAGTCTGCGATTTTCGTGGCGTTTTGCTGTTTCGGGTAAAGTATAACTGTCGAAATGTCGTCATCGTCGTCACTGTCCAAAAAATGTGTCTGAAAATAAGGATTCATCCAAAAACACAAAAAGTCCAGGTAAAGTGTCGATTTGTCCGTCACTTGTGGCCATCTTGGAATGAGATCTATGGCACCGCGCCACATACGAACCGTTCCGACTACATAAACGAAAGCGGCCCAGCACTACCTCTGGGAACTTCACTGATGTGGAGTTTTGTGATAGAAGTCAGCAGTTGGATGACAGCAAACGTGCCATTTGTCTGGACACAAGTTCCTTATTCAGCATGAGGATGAACTCTCTCCATCAGCAGTTGAGAAATTATTCAGGTATTGCAAATAAATATATTAATATAAAAATACAATTTTCAATACCAAACATTGATTGATTTAATGATTTTTTTTTATTTTTTTTTAATTAGAAATCAAGAATGCTTAATCTTGATTTTTATATTTTTCTCACAGACATGTCAGGATCTTTTATCATAAAGTGGTTGGAAAGATGATGAAGAAATTTCCTTTCCATGATAAGACATTTGAAATACTAAGATGTCAAATTGTGAATTGTATTGTATTGAAATCTTTGTTCATGATTCCGTGTGGATTTTCTTTCTTTTTCAGTTGGAGAACTTGCCCAACGCTTCCTACCTGAGATATCAAGGTCAGAACTGGAGGAGGAGGCATCGGATTACATCCTGTCTGCAGATGAGTCATCGGATTACATCCTGTCTCCAGATGAGGCATTGGATTACATCCTGTCTCCAGATGAGGCATCGGATTACATCCTGTCTCCATTTGAGGCATCGGATTACATCCTGTCTCCAGATGAGGCATCGGATTCAGCGTACTTTTAAATGTTTTAGGGGTATTACATCCTGTCTTCAGATGAGGCATCGGATTACATCCTGTCTCCATTTGAGGCATCGGATTACATCCTGTCTCCAGATGAGGCATCGGATTACATCGTGTCTCCAGATGAGGCATCGGATTACATCCTGTCCCTAGATGAGGTTCTACCTGCAAGTATCCAAGATTCTTCTGGAATTTCCCAGTCTGGCTAAATTGGCATTTGCCGTGTTGAGCATTGCTCATTGCGATGCAGCCTCTGAGAGGGCCCTCAGTGTCTTAAGGAAAATCCAAACTGACTGGAGGCAAAACCTTCCAAAAACACCATTGAGAGTTTTATGTCAGCGAAAATGAGCATAAACAGTGACTGCTGTGACTATGAACCACCAAAAGAAGTTCTGAAAGCAGCAAAATCTGCTTCTTCATGATTGTGATTGTGGATCATCACTGTGGGATATGATATGGTGTGAACTTTTTGTAGTTGATATGCTGCTATACCAAAAACAAATGAAATACATTTTCTGAAGTTGTACATTATTAAATTTATTTAGTTGATAAAATAGGGTTTTACGCGGTGAAATATGCCGCGAGGAAAACCTGCATTATTTTTACCCCAATTCCCTTTAAATGAATGTAAAACTCACAGGTTGGTCTCCAAGAATTCTGTCATGTGTGCCCTATGCATACGTTCATATTCATATGCTAAGACATTTATAGTACAGACTATAGTTTACCTGTAATTAAATCCTATTGCTCTATAACTTACACCGAGCCTCACCTTCTATACTGATATTTACATGTAGTACGTAGAGAAATTAATGTCTGATATGGAAAACTACTTGTGTACTTTGTAAGCTCACTCTCCACCTAATCAATTTAAATTTGTATAATAATCTCTTGTACTGTGTACTACATGATATTACGTGTTACGAGTCTCGGAAATAAATAAAATGAATCGAAAAATATAGGAAAATACCAAATGTATGCTAGGTGACACGAATAATATAAGGTGTTTACGTAGATTGTGTGCTACATCGCCACAGGCTATGCCCCTGAACAGCTAGTGCCCGAGGCAAACTTTCAGCATAGACTTAACTCGTTCATCTGGTAATATATATGATGATCACGTTCGTTATGTGACGTGATTTGTCGACATTTGATATTCTTCGTTATGGCGTTGTATAATGTGGTTGTGTCACTATATAATACTTTTTTGTCATTTTCTGACAAGCTTGTCATATCACAAACGAATTTCAGAATTAAAGGCACGGACTTAGAACTAATCTAATTCCGTGTTAAAGGGTACCCTGAACGAAAATTAAAATGAATATATTATTATTCATGATGATTCAAGAACCAACATGCCGAATTCCGCATAAAAATCGGTCAGTCGAATACCGAGATATTGACTTGTAACGTATACGATTAATTAGCACAATGGGAATTCGCGCTGAATGGTACCGCTGTGACGTCACAAGTTCAGCAACTGTAGCAGCCACCATGGACGGAAAATGCGAGAGCGAGAACAGCCATACAGCGTCAGATTGCGAATTAATATGAATTTTGAGGAATAAAATTATGCTGAAGATGACATTATGTAGATGGTATCCAGCTTACATATGATTGAGAAAAACCTCTATTGTAACAGGACACAAAACGCATAAAGGAGACCGTATCTGAGACGTGTATCTCGGAGGGAACATCTGCCAATTAGCTACAGCATCTGTACGACCACCTGTCCATACACTATGCTGTGGACGCCTATACGTTCTCGTAAATCTGATAAGTTCGCCTGTAGTTCACTCTAGGTGTCTGGTAAATAGCATGAGGATGACTGACGTCATTGACACAGATACTAGCCTCGTCCATCAATATTGACAGACGAGGCTAGTACTGTACCTGTGGTGATTACTCGAACACCCCCTGTTCGTCGAATAGTTCGCTTGGTCCTGGCTGTGTTTTTATATACTCAAACCGACATTGCTCGAATACCCCGTGTTCCTTGTATATATCAAGACGTTATTGTTGTTTTCTCATATTCTTTGTTGTAATTGAGATACATTTAGTAAATTACTCAAGGATTGCTAAGATATTATTGCATAGGGACGGTTATACTCCTTAATATCTGTAACTAGCGGGTAACACTAAATGTTACCGACTCCCCTTGCAGCTATATACTTATATGATAAGAACTGTTACAGGAGATGCTGGGTGTTCTGGGGACAATCGCCGCGGAACAGGTTATATTTAACCCCAGCTTATTGGGGTCAACAGGTTTTGTATAGCAGTTTTACTACTGTAACAGGAGTTCTGTGTGTTCTGGGGACATTCGCCGCGGAACAGGTTATATTTAACCCCAGCTTATTGGGGCCAACAGGTTTTGTATAGCAGTTTTACTACTGTAACAG
>NW_018408758.1:237318-242323 GCF_002113885.1 Mizuhopecten yessoensis | reverse complement strand
AAGGGAACCACATCCTCCGGTTATACAAAAATTACAATATTTGGTCAAAATCCACCGAGCCGTTCAGGACTAGTAGCGTTTTCAAGGAAAAGTTGCCGAACGGACGGACGTACCGAGGACGGACGTCGCGCCAAGACATCAACTGACTTGTCCTACAGGCAGGCGAGCTGATAAAACCCTGCTATAATGTTTAAAGCATGCAGAATACGGGGAAGCGGAATTTGGAAGAAAAATTAGCATCATTCAGTTCTTTAACTTTTAATATTCAACGTTTCTAAATATCTCTTTCCTGACAAGTTTTACGTTTGGATGGACCAAACATGTTTACATGTCGTCAAATCTTTGCACTACATTATTGTCTGTCAGGAAGTAACTGATTGCCACTGTACAGGTGATACATCCGCCTGTAAACACTGCGGGGCATAAGGTTACCGTAAGGTATGTGAACATGGTGTTGTACATGTGTAATTGGCTTCGTTCACGAAGTACCTTTCAATAAAAAAGACGTCGATTTTGATCGGCAGGCTAATGTTTATCAAACTGAATATGCATGATTATTGTTAAACATAACATGTGTTTTTAAATTCCTGGTGCAAAAACTCGCTCGATACAAGATTTGTTTTGTCGTGCTTACGTTCGTTGGAAAAAACTCAATACATACTGATGTGAAATATCTTGACAGTAAATCTAGCATTTACTGACAGTCTGGCATTTGTGACAAGCCTCTGAGGTGAAGCGGTACCGACAGTGTCAACGTCACTATACACGTGTTAATGGGATATGGCACAACAACTCATTCATCCCTGAAATTTCATGATGAACCATTCCAACCTTTGAATTGGGAGGGTTCAACGGTTCAAATGTGTCTTCATGGGTGAATTAATTAGTAAATGTCGATTCAGTTGTTGTTGGCCTAGGCTCTGTTATAACCGGAACAAGGACGTTAAGACCCATCAATCAACAAAAAAGATTCAGTTGTTGTCACGACCTGATAATTTGTTACAGCTATATTTGGACCTAAACTAAGGTGTTCAGCGTACTTTTAAATGTTTTAGGGGTTTAGATCGACTTTCGGTAAAAATGAACTGTCAATGACTAGTAAAAACACGAGGCTAACTGGTACACATATACAGTGAATGCAAAAGGTTTTACATCCCTGAAATAATGCTGAATCTGTCCATGAAATAATGCTGAATCTGTCCATGAAATAATGCTGAATCTGTCCATGAAATAATGCTTAATCTGTCCATGCATAATCTACTCTCTCTGTCATGTTTAATTTGATTGATGTTAATTTTGTTTGACATCTTGTTTCACACTTTGTGTGTCAGAGCGTAATACAAAATCTTTAATCTTGAATCGATATACAGGGGTTACGCTCTCTTTCGCTCTCTACACCCCTGGAATATGTCATAGCAAAATCGAAGGCTCATTATGCGCCATCTTGTTGATTGAAAGAAGACTAGTTCGATCCCTTGGTATACATCAAAAGAATCTCGCGGTCATGTACCGGTAAAAAATGACAGGCTTTGAAGTAGGGCGTCTGTCCTTTGTAATCTTCAAAGGACAGTTATCAGCCTAGCGATTGGTCAGTTTTTTTAACCTGAGACCAATTATCCAGGGTGTAGAGAGCGAAAGTGAGCGTAAACCTTGGATATCGAGGATGAATGGTTTAGGAAGTCTGAAGAGATATTACCTTCGGAAGGTCTTGTCATCACACACACAAGTTAACAGGAGACTGTGGGTGGTATCCTTTCACCCTGATTTAAACTGTTACCATCGAGACCCATTATCACTAATTCATTTACTGGCACGGCCAAGCACTTTTATTGTTTACATGTTTCAACATGTTCTCTTATGTGTGTCATTTCGTACCTGAATACGTGTGTGACACGCTGTGGACATCAGAGGTTAGCTACTCTATAACCACAGCCACTAGCCTCGTACCTGTGATAGACCACTACAGATTGTAACTGATATACATTGGTTAGATGTGTACATGTATAATGTATATATCATGAATACAGAGATTAACTTCAGTTATTGGAGTAGAGATATTTTAGATAATCAGTGGCCATATTTAGTTATAAAAAGTACAATCCAAACACAAGGTTCTATATATATGAAATTAAATATGCAATGAAAAATTCAGAAACTTTAAAAAGAAACAGGTCATTTCAGACGCCTGGTTTGAAACAAGTGGTTTCGAGTTACTGATAACGCTGCATGTTTGTATTCACACTTTTCACAAAACACGTGTTCGCTTTGGATTCAGGTCACGCTGCGACCACAACCTTTAGGTTACCAGAAATAAACTCGTCTGGTACACGCACCTCATTGGCTGTCAATCACAGCAGAGCCTGACTTGTCTCTGATATTGACACTTGTGCGTTTTAATGGTGTTTTTTTTTTTAAATAATCTGTTATTTAAAGTCTAAATCGGCCGAGAAATTCCGAGTGAAGTACATACATCTATATCAATCATTCGCGAATCGAAAGGTCGAGCACAGGGGCACGTTACAAATGTCTGAAATACACACATATGCTATACTGATATGGGTCACAACACACATAAACATACACAAGGGAAGAAGCTTCGTCAGAGCACTACCGGTACCGCCAAATTTCAAATGAAGATTTTCAACACTTACTTTTGTTATTTTTTTCAGCGATCTGCGGCGATAGCTTCGGTTTGAATTGTAATTAAATAATCCATCATGATCAATTGTGTAATCATTCGTCTAATACATCCAATCAAGCACTTTTTCGGGGAATTTGCAGTTTTACCGCCATGATTAACTTGAACCTGACCCGGAAATGACGAGGGCTTTTCGACATGTCTTTATAGCATACTGCCAAATACTACGGAAAGTCCCAAGGCCCCCCGAGTAGAGTCTAGTCCCGCAGCAAATACTTTTTGGCGCAATGTATAAAACATCATGTCTCGCATCGTTTCCTGGTACTTATTTTGCATTTTACGTTTAAAAGTTACCGTATCAAAAATATTGGACTATGTAAATGTGAAATACATACCAGGACACGATGCGAGACATGATGTTTTAAACATTGCGCCAAAAATTATTTGCTGCGGGACTAGACTCTACTCGGGGGGCCTTGGGACTTTCCGTAGTATTTGGCAGTATGGTATAAAGACATGTCGAAAAGCCCTCGTCATTTCCGGGTCAGGTTCAAGTTAATCATGGCGGTAAAACTGCAAATTCCCCGAAAAAGTGCTTGATTGGATGTATTAGACGAATGATTACACAATTGATCATGATGGATTATTTAATTACAATTCAAACCGAAGCTATCGCCGCAGATCGCTGAAAAAAATAAAAAAAGTAAGTGTTGGAAATCTTCATTTGAAATTTGGCGGTACCGGTAGTGCTCTGACGAAGCTTCTTCCCTTGTGTATGTTTATGTGTGTTGTGACCCATATCAGTATAGCATATGTGTGTATTTCAGACATTTGTAACGTGCCCCTGTGGTCGAGGGAGTTCCATGCCTACCATAGTTAGGCCCTTGACATGTATTTCGGCTACCGCAGCTCGTCGTCTGTCAACACAAATGTCTGTGCAACACAACCACCAAACCTTCACAATCTTTACATGATGTAACATGTCGTTGGATGTACATGGCTATAATGCTGTGTGTTATCGATGACGCAGAAGACGCTATTCTCCATGTAATTTGTAAGGGTCTCCATGCCTTTGGGGATTTTTCTCCTGGTTTATCGATTTTGAGTTCACTCAAATTCTGTTGACTCTTCGATATTCTTTCAATTTTTTTTATTTTTTTTTTGGATCACAATTCGTTTTTATATTACTTTTAAACGATGTTAGAAGATATTGTCAGTGAGAAATAGTTGAAAACTCCTGCTAAAATCCTCATACAGTGTATTTAGATCATTACCACTCATTCATTCTTAGATTCGTATCATTTGTATATTAAATTATAAAACGCACCGGTATGAAGAAAGGTGTGGAATATTGTGAGATTGTTTTGTCTGTTAAGGTGTTTTCTAATTCTGTCAATACATTGAGTTGTTGTGGGGCTTTGTTGCAAATGTTTTTGATGTGCAAGTCGAAAGGGAGCCGAAGCCTATATCAACACCTAGAAGTTTTGCACTTTCTTCACATGTAATAGAAATGTCATTTATTTTAAAAGAAATGTTTTGTGACCTGGTCAGTTTTCCTATAGCTAGTGCTTGAAATTTGTCTGCGTTTGTTTTCACACTATTCTAATATTCTGTGATTTTTCGAAGGCATTTGATCGTGTGTGTGGCATAAAGGTCTTCTACACAAATTGGAGAATTTGTGGATTTCAGGTCAACTTCTTCTTTGGATCAGTAGCTATCTTTCTGATAGAAAGCAAGCAGTTTTTATTAAAGATTCAATTCCACCAATGCTGGTGTACCTCAAGGTTCAGTTCTCGGGCCTTTATTTTCTTAATGTTATAAATGATATTGCATGCGAACTCTTTTCTTTGTCCAGACTTTGTGAAGATTCTTGTCATTTGTTACTCCCCCGCCCTCTATATGAACTTACGTAGAATATTATATACAGGTTTAGCATGCTATGATGGTGTTATTGATATAAACCTACTCTGTAATGGTGACGCAAGTGTTTCTTTAGATGATAATAAAAAAAAAAAATACCAAATCAGTACAAAATTGTCTAGGTAAGTCGGGAAGTTTTGATTAATTATCTGCTTCTCTATCTATACCCCCCCCTTTCTCACTCCCTCTCCCCTGGACTGATTCGTTGTACAGCTGGTAGGCGAGTTACAGCTGGCAGGCGAGGTAGTCTGGACTGACTCGTTGTACAGCTGGCAGGCGAGGTAGTCTGGACTGATTCGTTGTACAGCTGGTAGGCGAGGTAGCCTGGACTGTCTCGTTGTACAGCTGGCAGGCGTGGTAGTCTGGACTGACTCGTTGTACAGCTGGTAGGCGAGGTAGCCTGGACTGTCTCGTTGTACAGCTGGCAGGCGTGGTAGTCTGGACTGA
>NW_018408758.1:146456-236074 GCF_002113885.1 Mizuhopecten yessoensis | reverse complement strand
ATACAGCTAGTGTTGCCATTTCGGCGCTCCCAGCTAGCATTCTACAATTCTAGCACTGCCCAACCATTTACTCATTTACAGCTGAGTAGACTGGAACAAGCGTAGTTAAGTATACAACACAGTGCCATGCTGTGACTCGGACCCGCATCCCTTCGGTCACGAGCCCGGCGTCCTACCACTAGACTACATGTACACTGTACGTGCCTCCCTTCGGTCACGAGCCCGGCGTTCTACCACTAGACAGCTACGTGCCTCCCTTCACTTTAAAGTTAATAAAGAACTTGAACTTGAACTTCGGTCACGAGCCCGGCTTCCTACCACTAGACTACGTGCCCCTGTATGTGAGCATGAGTATGCATACATGTACGAGTAAATGATTGTTTCCAATGATAGTAAATGCTTATACCTTTGCTTTATCCACTTTCTCTCTCTCTCGTTCTTCTCATTCAATTATAATAATATATATATTTACCATATGCTAGATACGACTGACCCTCCCCGAGCGATGGCTGTTCTATTGAACAAGCATACACACTTTTTTTTAACTCGATGATCAACAATATTAAGTGTAATTGATTTTGTTTGTTTGTTTTGTTATTGAGCTGAACAGATTCCAAAAATGGTAAACATAAGTTTATTGAACTGCTTTCAGTTGGCATTTATAGGCACTAGGTACAGTCTGGCATTAATCAGCTAACTTCTTTGGATTGCAAGTATCCGCATTTATTCTGAATTAATTGCGTCATCCGAATAATGTTTCAATTATCCTATAAATGAGTTATTTACTTTACGTTTAAATCTACTCATATCGTACTTTGTGCGGTTTGAAATTCTCCCTCCGGTAGGCCTATACCCTCTTGCGCGCGTGTTCTAATTAAACCTGTTTCTTTTCTTTTATTTAAATCCAACTGTGAAATCTACGGTGGTACATGTAGAACATGCACAATATTATTTTCTACACTAATTATATAATATTGTGCATGTCCTAAATGTTTATAATTACACTGCGCGTTGGTTTCCCGGATGGCGGTATCTACGACCATTGCCATTAATAACAGCACGTACTTTAAGGTTCGACAAACCTCATAACAGATGGTGACGTCATCCTAAGCAAACCCGTTGATCAGTCACGTATATAAACGCATGTTGAACATCGGAATTCACGTAATTGGACCCTTTTTTTGCTAAAAAACATAAAATAATTGTGAAATGCACTTATGTAACGGTTCCTGACTTGGAGCATGTATATTTTATAGTTAAAGTGTCAGGGTGTTTATGTGTTTAATTAATGAAAATGATAAATTGCCATATTCAATACAATATTAGCAGATTATGTTAGTTTTTTGTGTTTTTTTTTTTAAAGGGGACATGTACATGTACCTGTAATTTGTTTACATGTATATTGGAATTGTAATTTAGCTATCAAATGGTACATAGAGACTTTAAATTTGTCAAAAATAAATCATTAATGCTGATGTCTCAATAAGGATAGATCCCCAGCGTCTGAACATGCCACTCTGTTTTGGAACCCAACTGAAATGATTACAGCCACGTGGTCTACAGGTCACATATGCCCCGTGACTCCCATTTATAGTCAGTTATATAGCATATGCCATGTTGGTTTGTTTGTGTTTACGTCCTATTAACAGCTATGGTCATTTAAGGACGTGCCAGGTGGTGGTGGTGGAGGAAAGTGGAGGAGTTCGCGGAGAAAAACCACCGACCTACGGTCAGTACTAAGCAACTGCCCCACGTAGGCTTCGAACCCGCGACCCAGTGGTAGCAGAATGTCAGACGCTTTAACCACTTAGCCAACGCGGCCCCGCATGCACATCCCTGTGACTAAAGTGGCCCGACACACCTAAACAACAGTAATCTTAACGTCCGTTAAACTGAAACAACAGTAATCCTTTACGTCCGTCTAACCGAAACAACAGTAAACCTTTACATCCGTCTTACTAAAACAACAGTAAACCTGTACGTCCGTCTTACCGAAACAACAGTAAACCTTTACGTCCGTCTTACTGAAACAACAGTAATCCTTTACGTCCGTCTTACCGAAACAAAAGTAAACCTTTACGTCCGTCTTACCGAAACAAAAGTAAACCTTTACATCCATCTAACCGAAACAACAGTACTCCTTTACGTCCGTCTTACCGAAACAAAAGTAAACCTTTACGTCCATCTAACCGAAACAACAGTAAACTTTTACGTCCGTCTTACTGAAACAATAGTAATCTTTACGTCCGTCTCACTGAAACAACAGTAAACTTTTACGTCCGTCTTACTGAAACAACAGCAAACCTTTACGTCCGTCTTACTAAAACAACAGTAAACCTTTACGTCCATCTAACCGAAACAACAGTACACCTTTACGTCCGTCTTACTAAAACAATTTTAAACCTTTACGTCCGTCTTACTAAAACAACAGTAAACCTTTACGTCCGTCTAACCGAAACAACAGTAAACCTTTACGTCCGTCTTACTGAAACAACAGTAAACCTTTACGTCCGTCTTACTAAAACAACAGTAAACCTTTACGTCCGTCTTACTAAAACAACAGTAAACCTTTACGTCCGTCTTACNCAATGACGTGTATAAATCTAATGTTGTAAAAATTGCATCGGTCAATGTATTTAATCAAATGGCATACTTCACTTGTGTAAAAAGAAGATGCACAAATGATGAAATCATGAAGATGCAAAATTGTTTCTTCAATTTTTATACTATATTGGCGTAACAATAAGATAATGATTGGCTGCAGGTGGAATCACATTTCAGTTTTGTATAATGTACTGGCGTCGCCGTTCGTCAGATTTGCAATGACTCAAAGCAAACACAAATGTTCTGATATACAGGACTAAGCAGAGTATCTAGTGTAAAAGAGGGAAATACTTATAGATCATATAGGAAATACAGTGTGACCTAAATTCAGATTAATTGAAACATCAGGCATGCATGTCAACAAGGTCGAAAAAATGATCCGCCCCGTATTTACAATCGATATATTATATTGTAACAATCTCACATTTATTAAGGAACTTGTATAATTCAGATGTATTTTAAAGCGATATTTATCTTTATAACGATGTCAGCATGTGATAAAACCTAGCATAACGGCAATATCTCATAAACTTCACTCTGCAACTTCTGGCAATTCACTGCGGGCCGCCATCTTGGAAGCGTCTGGCCCCCTCAGCTAGAGCGCGCCAGACGAACCACCGAAAACGAACCGGAACGAGAACGTTCCGCGCAGTTCGTTTAACGGTCTGGCCGGTTTGACCGTTTCAACCGCTTAAACGAAAGGGCCGCTGGTGATACATGCTGTTTTTAAGGACTTTCCCATTAGCCTCCTAAGAAGTCTTTTTATTTGGCTGATGAGGTGTCCAACCAAACTGTCGTCACTCTGCATTGACAAACAGAAAAAAGCAATTTTAGGCGTATGACTTGCTATGACATACAGAAATAAGAAGTTTAATTGGTTTTATTAGCTCACCTGGTCGAATGGACCATTGTGAGCTAATGCCATACCGCAGCGTCCGTCGTCCGTCGTCCGTCCGTCAACTTTTCCTTTAAAACGCTACTAGTCATGAACGACTGAGCAGATTTTGACCAAATTTAGTCAGAAGCATCCTTGGGTGAAGGGGAACCAATTTTATATAAACCGTCGGTCTGGCCTGCCAGCGGCCTGAGGGGCGGGGCCCAGTTGGAGAAACATAGCAAACTGTTCTTTAAAATCCTTTTTCTTCTGTAGGAATGAAAGGATTTGGTCCATATTTGGTGTGGAGTATCCTTGGGTAAAGGGGAACCAATTTTGTATATACGGAGGTTGTGGCCCCCTGGGACCTGAGGGTGCGGCCCAATAGGGGAAATAGAAGTAAAACCTTTATAATCATTCTTCTACCATAGGAATTAAGGGATTTTATCCTAATTTAGTTTGGAGCATCCTTGGGCAAAAGGGACTCAATTTCGTTTAAGCAATGGGTGTGGTCTCCAAGGGGGCAGAAGGGCGGGGCCCAATAGGGGAAATAGAGGTAAACCTTGAAAATCCTTCTTCTTCCAAATGGATGAAGGGATTTCTTCCCAATTTGTTCTAGAGGATCTTGGGCCAAAGGGACTCAATTTTGTATAAACAGTGAGTGTGGTCTCCCAGGGGGCAGAAGGGTTGGAACACAATAGGAGAAAAAGAGGTAAAACCTTTAAAATCCTTCTTCGACCACAGGGATTAAGGGGTTTTATCCTTATTTAGTCTGGAGCATCCTTGGGCCAAGGGGACTCAATTTTGTATAAACGGTGGGTATGATGCTGTACATCGCTGTGACTAGTATAGTAGCTCTGGAGGACTGACCACTGCACACCTCTTTACTCTCCCCGCCTGCTCTACATCGCTGTGACCAGTAAAGTAGCTCTGGAGGTCTGGCCACTGCACACCTCTTTACTCTCCCCGCCTGCTCTACATCGCTGTGACTAGTAAAGTAGCTCTGGAGGTCTGGCCACTGCACACCTCTTTTCTCTTCCCGCCTGCTCTACATCGCTGTGACTAGTAAAGTAGCTCTGGAGGTCTGGCCACTGCACACCTCTATACCCCCCCCGCCTGCTCTACATCGCTGTGACTAGTAAAGTAGCTCGGGAGGACTGGCCACTGCACACCTCTATACTCCCCCCGCCTGCTCTACATCGCTGTGACTAGTAAAGAAGCTCTGGAGGACTGGCCACTGCACACCTCTTTTCTCTCCCCGCCTGCTCTACATCGCTGTGACTAGTAAAGTAGCTCTGGAGGACTGGCCACTGCACACCTCTTTACTCTCCCCGCCTGCTCTACATCGCTGTGACTAGTAAAGTAGCTCTGGAGGACTGGCCACTGCACACCTCTTTACTCTCCCCGCCTGCTCTACATCGCTGTGACTAGTAAAGTAGCTCTGGAGGGCTGGCCACTGCACACCTCTTTACTCTCCCCGCCTGCTCTACATCGCTGTGACTAGTAAAGTAGCTCTGGAGGGCTGGCCACTGCAGGAGAGTCCTCCCAACACGTTTCCAGGCTTAGCCATCTGGTGCTGCACTGCTTTATAATCTTTAGAGCATCAGTTTGGTTGAATTCCAGAAACTCCTTATGCTCCTCTTTTCTTTTCGCACTACAAATAGAGAATCAGAATAATAATCATGAGTATCATTTGATGACATCCAGGCAACAAGGTAGCGACTTAACACCTGTTTCGACACAGAGATTTGCCAAATGATAAATGCATCCCAAATCAAAAAGATTTGGGGGGGGGGTCTCGGAGCCTTGACAAAACACTATCAGTATAGGAGACCCCTTTTTTTAATATCACAAGTAAAGCGATCCATGCCCCTGTGGACCAAGGAACTTGGTAGATATCAGTTTCTGTTTGTCATCATTTAACCTTGCAAGAACAATCATGCAATTCTCATCTGTTTTGTCATTAGATTCATCAACCAATAAACAAAACTTGTGTTCCTTACAAAGTCTGGTGACTTCACTGTTGTTGATATGATTCGTTTCGTACTATTAGCTTATTCAAGTTAGTATTTTACATGTAACCTCGTAAGCCTCGTGCTTGTAGTTTTGATATAAATTCAATGGCCGACACGTCGTGTTTTGTTATGACTCTGTAAAAGTCTGGTTACGGTCCTGTTAGACCTGGTAATTTACAACTGTCATAGTATGGTGAAATTGCATTGGTTAGAATGGTAGTTGTTTTTGTCCTCTTACATTTTAACTTTTGAGCAATGTTTGAGTCAGGAAACATCCGTTTGACAAGGGGGCTGAAATGATCTGCTGTAAGAAAAGGAAAATTGTGTTCCGCAATGAAAGTTGTGAACAGTATCTCAGCCCTGAGTACTTCATCTTGCTCTGACTTCTTAAACATGTCCATGTTATGTTTACTTTCGTAGTGTTTGCGTTTTAAACCTGTTTGTCGCTCCTCGCATGTTACCTGACATCGTACTTGTCACTATGTCCAGTAGCGTAGCTGCCTTAGGCTCGAGTAGGCACGTGCCTACACATTGTTTTGTCAAGTTTTTATTTTTAGTAAGTTCATAAAATTGAAAAATTGAATATGTTTTCACTAAAATAAGAAAATATATTATATCCAGGATGTTTCGTACAAAATATGGAAAATAGTTTTTTTCCACATTCAAAAAGACCTTGTAAGTGCAATACAACTTTCAAGCTTACATTAAACAACCGTATTACCACAACCAACGGTGAACAAGTTAATGGTAACAATTCGAAACGTCAAAAGTTCAGAGACCTAATCAGAAGATCCCCCTCGCAGTGAAACTGTCTCGTCTTCCGAGGCTACCCAAAATAAGGCGTCATTCATAAATAACAGCTATATTTGGACCTATACTAAGATGTTCAGAGTAATTTTACACGTTATGGGGGTTTAGATCAAATTTCGGTAAAAATGCCACCGCATGACTCGTATAATTTATATCATCATTGGGGTGGCATTTTTACCGAAATGTAGCTGTGAAAAAATGACAGGTCCCTGTGAGTCGGATGTAGGCTAGCACTAAGCATGCTTGATAACCAGGGTAACCCTACCTATTCACTTTCTAATTTTTCTTTCGTCGAAATACTAGCTAATCACGCTTCTCGATTACAATCTTTCCAAATACCCATTAATGATAAGGATACGGACCTCTGCCTCGTTTGTGTTGGATTCTGAAATTTCACCAGAATCCTTATAACTAACGTTTTATCGCGGGCTCAACTTGTTACTCAACCAAGACATATTACAAACTTAATGCCGTATAATCAAGGTTACAATCGTATTGTGACTCTATATACTCGGTAAGTGGAATAATTGGATTGTGGAATCTGAAGATTTCAAAAAAACATCCGATTATTCTTGAACATCCCCTTCTTATATGTTTCTTATATCAACCTTTTTTTTACCTTTCGACCATTACACAACAGCTCCTAATACTAAATAGAAAGAACGCCTTCGTTTTCTTATTATGAGAGGTTTCTTTTCAATAAAAAAATTTAGAGCATGTTTTGTAAAAAGCACTTTAAAGGCTAAAATAATTCAACAGATGTTGAAGTTGTGAGAATATTAAGTCCGGTGGCAAGACTTTACATCAGTTAGCTGACTGTAGCCATTCCTATGGGAAGAAAGTGTGCCCCATCTCTGGTCGACTTTTTTTTTGGTTTTCAAACAGAAACCTTAACCAATTGCAACTCCTTCAATTTAACATTCAAATACATCTTTTGATGTACATCAAAGGATCGAACTAGTATCCCTGGATATGGTAAAGTAAAGCAATTTGTTGATTTATATAAACATATGATTAATTGTAAAAGGAATTCCTTCAGTATAAAAGTAATGATTTTGTAGATTTGACAAGGACAACGGAATGTTTATCTATAACATGTTTTATGTGTTATATCTGTGTTGTTTGTCTTTATTAAACACATTTAAGTTTCCGTGAGCCTGCGACACAAAAAAAAACACCCAATAGCTCAGGATCCATCAAAACAGAGTAAGGACACTATGAACTCCCTAATTGAGAACCGTCGGCACTTTTCGTCAGCGAGAAAATATCGTATTTTCTCCCGTACGGAAACGGATTTTGTCACGTACCAAAAACACACGGTACCAACCCGAACTTCAAAGTAATGGTGCTAAGATTTAGCGTTCGGAGTTTGGATACGATCAATCCGGAATGGCTGCCTACATAGACTTATTGTTGATTAGGACACTTATCAATAGAGCTCCGGGTTATTTAGAACATGCGTTAGGATGTATAATTAGCTGATATTTTAACACATAGTCCGAACTCTATCACCTTTAAAAGAAATTGATAGGTTTTGAGATAGTCTGAACGTCCTTAATAGGGTCTCTTTAAAAAAAACAATGCACCCTAGAGTTAGTTTTCCTGTATATCAGATCTAGAGCATGTCCACTTAGTGTTCGCACGCTGACGGACAGGTTATATATATATATATATCTACCACTTAGACTTGCCACCGTCTCTAGAATATTGAAAAATTAAGAAAACAACTTTAACTCTAAAAATGTTGATCACTTGGATGTCTGATTCTAGAGACTGGTCAAATGTTGATAAGGTTTGTAATTTGACTCCGGGGCTAGGCTGCCTGTGAAACCACAAACTCAGTAGGACAATTAGCCACAGTACCCCTGATTACCACAGGCTGGTCATCAGCACCTTATCTGTTCCTGCTCTCACTCCCTTTACTGACTACACACTGGTTGAACTAGTGCATAA
Source organism: Mizuhopecten yessoensis (assembly GCF_002113885.1). Classification (NCBI taxonomy): domain Eukaryota; kingdom Metazoa; phylum Mollusca; class Bivalvia; order Pectinida; family Pectinidae; genus Mizuhopecten; species Mizuhopecten yessoensis. Next base: position 227,818 of record NW_018408758.1, on the reverse strand, counting down.
TTGGGCCTTGAAATTTTTTCGTCATGTTTGTTATGACGTAATGTTGATGTTAACATAACACAGGTAATGATGTCATGTTTACTATATTTGTATTTTAACCACATTTTCATGCTTACTACTGGGTATAATAACTGATCCAAAAAGTAAGCATGACAGTTTCATTTTATCCTCAGCATTCTTGTAAGAATGGCTTTCAGCTTGATAATTCATCAAAGCTATCAATGGTGGCACAACAACCACAGATAAACCCCATCCAAGAGCAAGTTTATGAAAACAAGGGAGTAATCTCAAAATTCTAGCTTTTTCAACTTTCAGTTTGTGAACAAAATAAAACATCCTTTCATGCAAAGTATTTTTTGGCAACTCTTTCTTAGTTAGGTCGGTTTCTGAATAATTAAATCATCTTAATGATTTGGTACTAGCTTCATATGGCTAACTGTTTGGGTTTTTACCCATTTCAATACAGATATCTGTATTTATTGCATAATGAAAGACATCTGTTTTAAGATACAAATATCTACATTTGAATGACATATATCTGCATTTTAAATAGAGATATTTGTATTTTAAATGCAGATATCTCTTATCATGACATAAATACAGATATCTGTATTTTAATTACAGAGATGTGTCCATTTATAAATAAATACAGCTATCTCTATTTAAAATGAAGATATCTTTATTTCATTTACGGACATCTTTATTCTGTCAATGAATGCAGATATCTGTATTAAAGGTGAAAACCTAACCGGCGCCATAGTATCTAGCCAAGACCATACGAACACCATCATGGAAACCCATCTTACCCAGTCCCCCACTCCAACAACCACATGTGAACCCAGGGTAATAAAACTGCCCCTGGTGACATCCCAGCCACATCTTACAACCGAATTAAATTAGCATGATCTCAGTAATGCTATATGGGCTTGACCTTTCTGCACTCACCACTATTCCGGGGAGTGCTTTTCCAGATTTGACGAGACCTTAAGTTCTAAACTAGGAGGAGATAACCTAGTAGTAACATGCAGCCGAGAAATTCTCCATAAAACTTAGGGGCTGGTAGCCAGTCTACTTACTCTACCACTGCGCGATAAACTTTTCTCGACAGATTGCTGCAACAGGTGCTGTTTCGTCATTTTTCATCGGTCCAAGATATCGGAAAATATCACGAGACGAACAGTTTTTCTCGAAATGTTTGTCTATAAATAACATGTCATTGCAATATTGTTTTCTAGTTTCACTTAAAACTGTAAGTTTTAGATTGCTGTCGATACCGGAAAATATTGATACATAAACAATATCTGCTTTAGGATTCATTATGTAACCATACAATTATAAAATAACCCAGTTATGTTTTCGTCTGACTAATTGGTGACAGCAGGTTCACGCGACAGATAGCATCCCCGATGTGAGCGTAACCCCTGGATACCGAGGATCAGGCCTACAACACGTGACCGACAGTGATGGAACATCCTTATCGATTCAATAGGATATGCGGCACAGACAGCACGTGCAGGCAAGCAGCAGCAATCGTTATTTGTGACTCGATCGACCTTGGGAAAATTGAGTTAAGATATCAAAATAACATCCAGCTTAAATTTAAATCCTCCATGATAACTTAAACACTAACACCGAACATTGTTTATATATATAAACATAACTATATTTAGACTATCAGCGTTCCTTGTCTGCGATGCTCTCAGCTTAATTGCTGCCTTTGGCTGTCTTTAGCCGAGGGGACCATTGGTTTTATATAATAGCTATATTTTCAAATATAGTATATCAGTTCTATCTACTTGTAATATGATGTATATATGTACATGTAACTGTTCTGTTTCACTGTGTCTTGATAAAGGAGCGGATCGCTCCGAAAATTTGACAACCTATACTTGTCCACACTGTTGGAATTACTTCCTTGTCCCATATATAAACATTAGCGATTCATGTAAAATATGTCCAAAAACCCATTGTTGTTATGACCTCATAAATGTTGAAAAAATAAATATCATTCCTTATATTTACATTGACGAATCCTTTCAGTGGATCGATATAACAACGAATAAAACAAATAAACAGGGTTTGTTCCTGCTTATACACGGGTGCACGAGAACAGTGTTTTTTCGCGGGGAAATGTGACACTATCGTGAGAGATCTTAGCAACCGTCAACAACAATAACACAACAAAATGTAGTTCCATATTCAATGTTTATTTGTAGCACAGGACACCTGAATACGTGGATATTTCACAAAGCACAGTTCAATAATATTTTAAGATGTAAGAATTAAGCATCTAGTTCGGTCGTTCCGAGTGAGTAGTTTTTGTAGTGTATTACTACGCAGTGTGATCAGGTTACTATCAGTTCCCACGTGCTGAGATTCTATGAACACCTGTGTTATGCATTTATGAATGTAATTTTTGTCAATGGGTCTAAGCATACAGAATGTAAATATAATTATATACACTCATTTCCCTGAACAAATATGGAGCAAATAGAGACATAGCCCAAGTACGGCTGACATATAACTCGAGCAGCAACAATTAGAGCTGTCGTGCTAATTCGTTTTGACGTAGCTATAGTGTATAACAGTATTAAAGTGTTACTACTTAACAGGTCATTGTTCTACCAACTCAACAGGTTATATCTTGTTTACTCTCATATATATGATATAAATGATATAATAAGAGTGTTTAGTAAAATAAGTAAAAAAAAATTAAAAAAAATAACAGACTTTTATAAAACTATTCAAAACCAACAAACAAAAATGAAAACAGGCCGCATGATCTACAGTCAATACCAAAGACCACGTACACAACTGAATTTTATAAAACGCTTTTATAAAAATAAAAAATGGAACCAAACACCAATATACACTTCATGAACACCCATTAAAATGAGTGAACTCAAGTTAGTATATAGGACTTACACTACCGAACAACATTAATGGGACAACAACACATCAACCGATCAAAAACAATGAAAAATGTATCAATCGAACTCTGAAAACCAATCTTAGACGTAAATTCATTTTACACGAATTAACATGTATACAAAGTCATTGTACAATGTACATTGCAAGACCAAATAGAAAACTGCTCATTATTCTGATATCAACGCTACACAATCATAAACTAAATAGGGCAACAAAGAGCAAAGAAGAGATGCACATTACGTCAGCAACGAATATCCAACCAAAAATAGACATGTTAAAAATTGTTAATGGTCAAACCCACACTGGCCAAGTCACAGACATGTTAAACAATATGTAATGGTCAAACCCACACAGGCTCAGTCACAGACATGTTAAACAGTATTTGATAACAACACCACACAGGCTCAGTCATAGACATGCTAACAATATTTAATGGTCAAACCCAAACAGACTCAAACGCAGACATGTTAAACAGTATTTGATAGTCAACACCACACAGGCTCAGTCACAGACATGTTTAACAATATGTAATGGATCACAGACATGTTAAACAATCATCACAGACATGTTAAACAATCATCACAGACATGTTAAACCCACACATTTTGTTCAAATAAATACTCATAACTTATATGATTGTAGTAAGGGCGGATTCATGTAGGCGCGAAACCCGTCATCCATCCATCCATCCGTGATTGTGGCTGATTATAATTGTACATATGATTAAGCTTAATGTAACCTTCTAGCTTCGCGCTCAAGGGAATTTCCCTTTAGCTCAATGGTAGAGCGTCCGACTGGGAAGTGTGGGATCGCGTGTTCGATTCCGATGAAAGCACATTACTCTCTTTCCTGTTACGTGATAATGAATCGATATTGATAAAGTTATGCTCTTTCAAAAATAAAATCAGTTGTATGAATAAACAATTTGACTTTACAACAAAAGTGTTCGCTGGAATGGATCAACGTCCAGTGAAAAATAATAAACTTTTTAAATGTTTGCCTATCTGTTCTTACTGTCATTAAGGTAACACAGAACTGAATTTTGTTCAGGTTATGAAATATCAAAATAAATTGACACTGTTACAAATGACCATGAGAGCATCAATAGACATTAAGAAATCGATACAAAAATGGTGGCCGGAATGACCTAACGTTTGTGAACAATCATACATCCTCATGTACGCTTATGTCTACAATTGGTCCTATATTCTACTATGACATGTACAATGGGAATTACTAGGCAGCGTCCTACATCCTCATGAACGCTTATGTCTACAATTGGTCCTATATTCTACTATGACATGTACAATGGGAATTACTAGGCAGCGTCCTACATCCTCAGGTACGCTTATGTCTACTATTGGTCCTACTCTCTACATTGACATGAACTAGGGACGTAACTAGGCAGCGTCCTATATCCTCAGGTACATTTATGTCTACAATTAGTCCTACACTCTACATTGACATGTACTAGGGCCGTAACTAGGCAGCGTCCTACATCCTCAGGTGCGCTTATGTCTACAATTGGTCCTACTCTCTACATTGAAATGAACTAGGGACGTAACTAGGCAGAGTCCTACATCATCAGGTATACTTATGTCTACAATTGGTCCTACACTCTACATTGACATGAAATAGGGACGTTACTACGCAGTGTCCTACATCCTCAGGTACATTTGTGACTACAATTGGTCCTATATTCTACATTGACATGTACTAGGGACGTAACTAGGCAGCGTCCTACATCCTCAGGTACGCTTATGTCTACAATTGGTCCTACTCTCTACATTGACATGAACTAGGGACGTAACTAGGCAGCGTCCTATATCCTCAGGTACATTTATGTCTACAATTGTTCCTACTCTCTACATTGACATGTACTAGGGACGTTACTAGGCAGTGTCCTACATCCTCAGGTTCACTTGTGACTACAATTGGTCCTATATTCTACATTGACATGTACTAGGGACGTAACTAGGAAGCGTCCTACATCATCAGGTACGCTTATGTCTACAATTGGTCCTACACTCTACATTGACATGTACTAGGGACGTAACTAGGCAGCGTCCTACATCATCAGGTACACTTATGTCAACAATAGGTCCTACTCTCTACATTGACATGTACTAGGGACGTTACTAGGTAGTGTCCTACATCATCAGGTAAGCTTATGTCAACAATTGGTCCTACACTCTACATTGACATGTACTAGGGACGTTACTAGGTAGCGTCCTACATCATCAGGTACGCTTATGTCTACAGTTAGTCCTATATTCAACAATGACATGTACTAGGAGAGTAACTTGGCAGTGTCCTACATCCTCAGGTATACTTATGTCTACAATTGGTCCTACACTCTACATTGACATGTACAAGGGATGTAACTAGGCAGCGTCCTACATCCTCAGGTACGCTTATGTCTATAATTGGTCTTACTCTCTCAATTGACATGTACTAGGGAAGTTACCTGGCAGCGCCATACATCCTCAGGTACGCTTATGTCTACAATTGGTCCTACTCTCTACATTGACATGAACTAGGGACGTAACTAGGCAGCGTCCTACATCCTCAGGTACATTTATGTCTACAATTAGTCCTACACTCTACATTGACATGAACTAGGGACGTAACTAGGCAGCGTCCTACATCATCAGGTATACTTATGTCTACAATTGGTCCTACTCTCTACATTGACATGTACTAGGGACGTAACTAGGCAGTGTCCTACATCCTCAGGTACACTTGTGACTACAATTGGTCCTACTCTCTACATTGACATGTACTAGGGACGTTACTAGGCAGTCTCCTACATCCTCAGGTTCACTTGTGACTACAATTGGTCCTACACTCTACATTGACATGTACTAGGGACGTAACTAGGCAGCGTCCTACATCATCAGGTATACTTATGTCTACAATTGGTCCTACACTCTACATTGACATGTACTAGGGACGTAACTAGGCAGCGTCCTACATCATCAGGTATACTTATGTCTACAATTGGTCCTACTCTCTACATTGACATGTACTAGGGACGTAACTAGGCAGCGTCCTACATCATCAGGTATACTTATGTCTACAATTGGTCCTACTCTCTACATTGACATGTACTAGGGACGTAACTAGGCAGCGTCCTACATCCTCAGGTACGCATATGTCTACAATTTGTCCTACTCTCTACATTGACATGAACTAGGGACGTAACTAGGCAGCGTTCTACATCATCAGGTATACTTATGTCTACAGTTGGTCCTACTCTCTACATTGACATATACTAGGGACGTTACTAGGCAGTGTCCTACATCCTCAGGTACACTTATGTCTACAGTTGGTCCTATATTCTACCAAGACATGTACTAGGGACGTAACTAGGCAGTGTCCTACATCATCAGGTACACTTATGTCTACAGTTGGTCCTATATTCTACCAAGACATGTACTAGGGACGTTACTAGGCAGTGTCCTACATCATCAGGTACACTTATGTCTACAGTTGGTCCTATATTCTACCATGACATGTACTAGGGACGTAACTAGGCAGTGTCCTACATCATCAGGTATACTTATGTCTACAATTGGTCCTACACTCTACATTGACATGTACTAGGGACGTTACTAGGCAGTCTCCTACATCCTCAGGTACGCTTATGTCTATAATTGGTCTTACTCTCTCAATTGACATGTACTAGGGAAGTTACCTGGCAGCGCCATACATCCTCAGGTACGCTTATGTCTACAATTAGTCCTACTCTCTACATTGACATGAACTAGGGACGTAACTAGGCAGCGTCCTACATCCTCAGGTACATTTATGTCTACAATTAGTCCTACACTCTACATTGACATGAACTAGGGACGTAACTAGGCAGCGTCCTACATCATCAGGTATACTTATGTCTACAATTGGTCCTACTCTCTACATTGACATGAACTAGGGACGTAACTAGGCAGCGTCCTACATCCTCAGGTACATTTATGTCTACAATTAGTCCTACACTCTACATTGACATGAACTAGGGACGTAACTAGGCAGCGTCCTACATCATCAAGTATACTTATGTCTACAATTGGTCCTACTCTCTACATTGACATGTACTAGGGACGTTACTAGGCAGTGTCCTACATCCTCAGGTTCACTTGTGACTACAATTGGTCCTACTCTCTACATTAACATGTACAAGGGACGTAACTAGGCAGCGTCCTACATCATCAGGTATACTTATGTCTACAATTGGTCCTACACTCTACATTGACAGGTACTAGGGACGTTACTAGGTAGCGTCCTACATCCTCAGGTACGCATATGTCTACAATTTGTCCTACTTTCTACATTGACATGAACTAGGGACGTAACTAGGCAGTGTCCTACATCATCAGGTACGCTTATGTCTACAATCGGTCCTACTCTCTACATTGACATGAACTAGGGACGTAACTAGGCAGCGTCCTACATCATCAGGTATACTTATGTCTACAGTTGGTCCTATATTCTACAATGACATGTACTAGGGACGTAACTAGGCAGTGTCCTACATCATCAGGTACGCTTATGTGTACAATCGGTCCTACTCTCTACATTGACATGGGCTAGGGACGTTACTAGGCAGTGTCCTACACCCTCAGGTACACTTGTGACTACAATTGGTCCTACTCTCTACATTGACATGGGATAGGGACTCTACTAATCAGCATCCTACATCCTTAGGTACGCTTATGTCTACAATTGGTCCTACACTCTACATTGACATGTACAAGGGATGTAACTAGGCAGCGTCATATATCCTCAGGTACGCTTATGTCAACAATTGGTCCTACCCTCTACATGTACTAGGGACGTTACTAGGTAGCGTCCTACATCATCAGGTATGCTTATGTCAACAATTGGTCCTACACTCTACATGTACTAGGGACGTTACTAGGTAGCGTCCTACATCCTCAGGTACACTTGTGACTACAATTGGTCCTACTCTCTACATTGACATGGGATAGGGACACTACTAATCAGCATCCTACATCCTTAGGTACGCTTATGTCTACAATTGGTCCTACACTCTACATGGACAGGTACTAGGGACGTTACTAGGTAGCGTCCTACATCATCAGGTATGCTTATGTCAACAATTGGTGCTACACTCTACATTGACATGTACTAGGGAAGTTACTAGGCAGCGTCCTACATCATCAGGTATACTTATGTCAACAATTGGTCCTACACTCTACATGTACTAGGGACGTTACTAGGTAGCGTCCTACATCCTCAGGTACACTTGTGACTACAATTGGTCCTACTCTCTACATTGACATGGGATAGGGACACTACTAATCAGCATCCTACATCCTTAGGTACGCTTATGTCTACAATTGGTCCTACACTCTACATTGACATGTACTAGGGAAGTTACTAGGCAGCGTCCTACATCATCAGGTATACTTATGTCTACAATTGGTCCTACACTCTACATGGACAGGTACTAGGGACGTTACTAGGTAGCGTCCTACATCCTCAGGTACACTTGTGACTACAATTGGTCCTACTCTCTACATTGATATGGGATAGGGACTCTACTAATCAGCATCCTACATCCTTAGGTACGCTTATGTCTACAATTGGTCCTACACTCTACATGGACAGGTACTAGGGACGTTACTAGGTAGCGTCCTACATCATCAGGTATGCTTATGTCAACAATTGGTCCTACACTCTACATTGACATGTCCAAGGGATGTAACTAGGCAGCGTCCTATATCCTCAGGTACGCTTATGTCAACAATTGGTCCTACCCTCTACATGTACTAGGGACGTTACTAGGTAGCGTCCTACATCATCAGGTATGCTTATGTCAACAATTGGTGCTACACTCTACATTGACATGTACTAGGGAAGTTACTAGGCAGCGTCCTACATCATCAGGTATACTTATGTCAACAATTGGTCCTACACTCTACATTGACATGTACTAGGGACGTTACTAGGTAGCGTCCTACATCATCAGGTATGCTTATGTCAACAATTGGTCCTACACTCTACATTGACATGTATTAGGGAAGTTATTAGGCAGCGTTCTATATCCTCAGGTACGCTTATGTCAACAATTGGTCCTACACTCTACATTGACATGTATTAGGGAAGTTATTAGGTAGCGTTCTATATCCTCAGGTACGCTTATGTCAACAATTGGTCCTACACTCTACATTGACATGTACAAGGGACGTTACTAGGCAGCGTCCTACATCCTCAGGTACGCTTATGTCTACAATTGGTCCTACACTCTACATTGACATGTACTAGGGACGTTACTAGGTAGCGTCCTACATCATCAGGTACGCTTATGTCAACAGTTGGTCCTACACTCTACATTGACATGTACTAGGGAAGTTACTAGGTAGCGTCCTACATCATCAGGTATACTTATGTCTACAATTGGTCCTTCTCTCTACATTGACATGTACTAGGGACGTTACTAGGCAGCGTCCTACATCCTCAGGTACGCTTATGTCTACAATTGGTCCTACACTCTACATTGACATGTACTTGGGAAGTTACAAGGCAGCGTCCTACATCATCAGGTATGCTTATGTCAACAATTGGTCCTACACGCTACATTGACATGTACTTGGGAAGTTACAAGGCAGCGTCCTACATCCTCAGGTACGCTTATGTCAACAATTGGTCCTACACTCTACATTGACATGTACTAGGGATGTAACTAGGCAGCGTCCTATATCCTCAGGTATGCTTATGTCAACAATTGGTCCTACACTCTACATTGACATATACTAGGGAAGTTACAAGGCAGCATCCTACATCATCAGGTACACTTATGCCAACAATTGGTCCTACACTCTACATTGACATATACTAGGGAAGTTACAAGGCAGCGTCCTACATCCTCAGGGACGCTTATGTCAACAATTGCTCCTACACTCTACATTGAGATGTACTAGGGACGTTACTAGGGAGCGTCCTACATCATCAGGTATACTTATGTCAACAATTGGTCCTACACTCTACATTGACATGTACTAGGGAAGTTACAAGGCAGCGCAGAACATTTTAGCAATCCTGAGGAGAGTATGGATGTTAATTACCAGACCGTATAACGAGGCCGGAGTTCTTCATACGAGCCGATTTATTATCATCAGGTTTTATTTCTATATATTTACTAATGATCTATAAATAATATATTATTTGCCTTAGTTGTAGAGATAGATGATACTTTGTTTATCGATATTAATTATGTTCCACGAGGGCAGAACCTACGTTAAACACAAAATACAATGTTTCCCTGCCATATGGGCAATAATCATTTTATTATATCACAGAACAGTACTACAATAAAGATGATCAAAACTCCACGGCATTTTCATTGCCTGTATTACTCTCTCTGAACTCACGTTCTGGGTCTCGTGCTCATATTAGAGAGGATCCTTATATGGGAAATATGGCCGTGGACGATCGACCAAGAGAGAGACAAAGGATATTTCCCCCGTACGCCATCATATAAATGGTTCATTAGTTCTGTGTCAGTTCGATCTTTTCTCTTCTTTCCTCTATTCTGTTTGATCGAGTCATATATATATGTTAACAGTGAATGCACCTTGAGGTAACCTTTGATCTAAACTTAATACTAATGTGTATGAAAGCCAATTGCAACCTTCAAAGTGAGTTTGTCATTTCACATATTTAAGTACAGCAGTTAATGTGAAAGAAATAGAATCGATCATTGCAATATGAGAAAGATCTGTTTAGTTCTTCCTTTCGCCATTTTGTTTTTACAAGTATGATCAGTCTCAAAATATAACATGCACAATGAGGGATCAAGGGGAACCTACATATCAAAATTGAGAAATATCCCTCAAGTTATTCCTGAGAAATAGTACTAACAAACCTTCAATGTCAAAAATAAAAGATGGCTGCCGGCGGTAGGCCGTTTTGTTTAACTGATCAGTTTCAAAAGTAAACATGAACAATAAAGGATAGTGGGGAACCTGCATTGGCTGGCCACAAATATAGTTTTTTGGGCGAGTAAAAAATTTGAAGCACTGGACCAAATGACATATTTGTGGACCAAATAATTTTGGGAAGAAATATTTCCAAAGCATTTATCACAATGCTTCAGCACGTTTAAATAACATATAAAATGACAATGTTTGTAATATACATGTATAAAACAGAATAAAACATTATATTTTTAATTCCTCAACCCTAATTAACACCCCCCCCCCNAGATAAGATTTAAGAAAGATATATCCCTTCCCTACTTCCCAAGAAATAGCAATAACAAACTTTTACTATCAAAATCCAAGATGGCTACCTGTCGGCCATGTTGTTTATCCGATCAGTCTCAAAAGTTGCCCTGCACAGCTAAGGCCCAAGGGGAACCTACATATAAAATTTAAGAGAGATCCCTCTGGTTCTTCTTGAGAATACATATAACAAACTTTCACTATCAAAATCCAAGATGGCTACCTGTCGGCCATGTTGTTTATTCGATCAGTCCCAAAAGTGTCCATGCACAGCTAAGGACCAAGGGGAACCTACATATAAAATTTGAGAAAGATCCCTTTGGTACTTCTTGAGAAATACCGATAACAAGAATTGTTTAAGGACGGACCACGGACGGACAACGGACCACGGACGCAGGGTGATTTGAATTAAAAGTTTAACTGTGTTTCCATTAATAAGAATGATATTAGCTATTTGTTGACATAAGTTCACCCTTGTTCTGAATGTATGGTAGTCAGCATGCGTACTTCCTTCTAATATAGTTCCACAGAAACTCACGAATAGACAAAGCAATTGCAAATAGGAGCAATCCAGCAAGTGACGTTTCAACAGATGCTCTAGACACAATGAAATTGAAACAATTCTAATAACTGAATCCTGGTGTGATTTTACCACAGTAAGTCCAATACGAACCTAGTCCTCATTCCCTGGTTTAGTAATGGTGTTTTTTCGAAAAAAAACTATAAAGATATTAGTTCTATGTCTAGTTACTAAACACATACGTACCACGACACGTGGGTTTTCTTCGGGTACTCCGGTTTCCTCCCCGCATTTAGATAGAATAGTCAATGAACCACTCAGTATAAAAGCCAGATGGATCTCCTGGATCTTTGTTAGCTCGATATCGATATAAGTTTGATATTTTCTCTTCGTTAGCTCTATGTAAGATCAGTGGTCTTGTCAACAGAAATGTGCATCCTGTAACTTTTGATCAGATTACGTAAGACTGCGTACGACAGTATCCTTTCAGAGATTGCTTGTAATAAGAACTATTCACCTATTCATCTTAGAAAAGAAGCATACACAAATTAAAGGCCATGAGGAACCAACATACAACTGTGATAGAGGAACAACTATTACTGCTCGAGAACTAGCGATTACAGGGAATTGTTAAACGACAGAACGATGGGAGATTTTATACAGCATTCCACCTGATTATGGTTGGCTTACATGTGTCACAGCATTTGCAAATGAACATTAGTGAGGTGTTGAAGACAAGTGGATCAAGGTCACTATATGGAATGAAAATAGCAGCAATGCTTACAATGAAAGCTGATCATCATTACTCTACACGACATGGAGCGGTTTGAAGGTTGTTTACTCTCCTGAACATTTGTTGGTGAGATCATCCTTTCAAACAAACTGTTATCCAACAAAGTTTCACATTACCCCTGTTTTAAGGTTTTAACAAGTTTGACCCCCGTCACACTGAAAGTTGATCATTCTTTATCCACGCGCGCTACATGCCAAATATTATGAACCAACGTCTCTTGGTTATTTAGAAGAAGTTGTTAAAAATCCTTGAAGGAGGTCAAGGTCATTCATTTCAACAACTTTTTAGCCATTCATCAAAGCATGCCACTAGCCAAATGTTATGGCCCTAAGCCTTTTGGTTATTCATACGAAGATGTTCAAGGAAAGAAGTTGGCACCTGATAACTGACTGACGTGTCCTAAACAGACTTCATTTTGTATTAATCATTCATATTTATGTATGTGTTACCAAGCATCATTTCCTGTGCAGTTTCACGTTTCATCATTCTCAGGTCAAAAACAAAGTCACTATTACGATAGAATTTTGGCCTGATTTATTATAAAACTTCAACCAGATACACAAATGTGGGATGTACATGTATGCGTTCACAAACATCACCCCTTATTCGGGTATTTAAGTCAAAAACTAGGGTATCGTTGGCATATCAGAATTGTGGTGTCATCGCTCATTAAAATTCCCTTTATCGATCAGATTCTTCACATTCACATACACAAGTATCACCTTTTCCACAAGTTTGTGTTTATACATTAACTGGTTCAGATTTCTCCCCTTCTAGTATATACTGAATACGTGGGAATTTTCGCACAGAAGAAGTACCCTTCTCCTTAATTTCTACGGATATTATGTTGTGTAATGATAAATTCGACCTCATTAATAAGCGCTTTGATTGGTCTCGGGTAAAACAAGAGGCCCAGAGGGCCTGTATCGCTCACCTGAACATGTTTTAAATAATTGGTATGAAGTAAAGATATATCACTCCATGGTAGGTGCTGTAAGTACATATGAAATTTCAGAAAGATCCATCCAGTCCTTGAGATATAGGAGAACAAACTTCAAACAGAGCCCAACCCCTAAATAAGGATAAAATCCCTAATACCAATGGTCGAAGAAAGATTTTAAAGGTTTTACCTCTATTTCTTCTATTTGGCCCCGCCTTTTTGCCCCCTGGGAGACCACATCCACTGCTTATACAAAATTGAGTCCCCTTGGCCCAAGGATGCTTCAGACTAAATTAGGATAAAATCCTTTAATCCCTATGGTAGAAGAAGGATTTTAAAGGTTTTACCTCTATTTCCCCTATTGGGCCCCGCCTTTCTGCCTCCAGGGGGGTTAGACATGCCATTTCTACAAAATTGGTTCCCCTTCTACCCAAGGATCCTTCATACCAAATTTGGACAAAATCCTGTAATTTGTACAGAAGAAGGTATTTAAAAAAATTGCTATGTTTCCCCTATTGGGCCATGCCCTTCTGCCCCCAGGGGGCCAGACTCACTGTTTATACAAAATTGAGTCCCTTTTGCCCAAGATCCTTCAGACCAAATAGGGAAGAAATCCCTTCATCCCTATGGTAGAAGAAGAATTTTAAAGGTTAACTTACCTCTATTTCCCCTATTGGGCCCTGCCCTTCTGCCCCCTTGGAGACCACACCCACTGCTTATACAAATTTGGGTCCCCATGGCCCAAGGATACTCCAGACTAAATTAGGTTAAAATCCCTTAAACCCAATAGTAGAAGAAGGATTTTAAAGGTTTTACCTATATTTCCCCTATTTGGCCCCGCCCCTCAGGTCCCAGGGGGGCCACACCCACCATTTATACAAAATTAGTTCCCCTTCACCCAAGAATGCTTCAGACCAAATATGGACCAAATCCTTTCATTCCTACAGAATAAGAAGGATTTTAAAGAATTTGTTGTATTTGTTGTATTTGTAAAATTGAGTCCCCTTGGCCTTAGGATGCTACAGACTTAATTCGGATAAAATCTCTTAATCCCTATGATAGAAGAAGGATTTTAAAGGTTTTACCTCTATTTCCCCTTTAGGGCCACACCCCTCAGCCCCCAGGGGGGCCACACCAACCATTTATAAAAAATTGAGTCCCCTTGGCCTAAGGATCTCCAGACCAAATTTAGCGAAAATCTACTTAGCCGTTCCGGACTAGTAGTGTTTAAAGGAAAAGTTGACGGCCGGACAACAGACGCCGGATGCCGGACGCTGCGCCTTGGCATACGCTCACTTGCCCTTCGGGCAGGTGAGCTAAAAAGGCAAAAATTAAACTGCAATGACAATTTCCCTGTAAACAGTATAGTATACAGACACTGAGTGTGACAATTTCGTTCACTGTTATTGAAGAGAAAAATGTCTAAAAAAAAAAAGACAAATTATACTAAAATCAAACAATTTAATACAAAGCGTTAAAATTATTGACAATAGTCTTTTATGAAGTAAAAGTGATTAATTACCATGGTTTTTAATGAAGTAAAAATGACTTGTCATTGTGTTAAATGCCAATAACTGGCTATGTTCTTATGTGAAATAAAAGTGACTTGCCTAATTGGTCACTAATGTAGTAAATTGTAAAATATTATATTTACAGAAATGTAAAAACTTTTGTTGTCCGTGTACCTGCGTACTTTGCACAACTACAATACTTGATAAACGCTACTACTCAGACACTCTCCTCTAAAAATAGACGTCCAGAGCGTTTTAAAACGTGATCCCAGACCACAGGTACCTGATCCCAGACCATGTACTATTATACAATCCTTATATTTTCATTAACAATTAAGATTGGATTATTTTTTCCTGATATCACCGGTACCATTGTTCCATCTTTTGTGGTAGCATTAAACAAGCTACACTATTGTAACATGACCAATACGTACTATATATGTAAAAGGTTTGATTCTATTAATGTACTCTGCACTGGGGGTTTTCGTACATACAGTAACCTCCCCTTCATTTTCGTTTTCGGATAAAACCATAACATAGTTGGGTCAGGCCACTTCTGTTGACCAGGCATCCTCAATATCCAGGAGTGAGCATAACCCCTGGACACCAAGGATGTTGGCCAGGTAACTCAGTCAGTAAGGCGACAATATAACACTTTGAAGTCCAGGGCTTGAATCCCTCTCTAGCCCTGCCAGTGTTTTACATTCAGAACATTATTGTTGATACTATTTTGTTCAAATCCTGCAAGGTATCGGTATCTATTCAGAAATGATTTATCAACACTATAGTCACACCAGTGCAAAGGTATAGTTTCAGGCAGTGGTTTGAGCATCCATAATATAAGGTAATAGTAAGAGGCTCAGTGGGCCTGTATCATTTATCTGTTAAAATACATCAACTCGTTCACCCCTAAAATTTCATTATGGACTATTCCAACCTTTGAATTGGAAGAGTTCAAATGTGTCTACAAGGGTGAATAAGTTACAAAGCTGAAATGCCTGAGAAATCCATAAGATGTTCAATACATTTGACCAATGTGACGCTACATGTCTTGTAATTGTTTGAGAAGCTATTTGAATTCTGCATCACCTATGACTACTAAACATGTCAGTCTTGTTAACTAAAGCCCTTTTCTCAAAAGTTCAGAATGTTGGTTGACACATATGATCCCTCTGGACCTAGTTATTTATTTGTAAACACTTGAGAACTCTTCACTGCAGCAAGCTGCATACAGATATAGTTACTCTAGGCATCCTGTTTTATCATAAGAACTTCCTTTAAGAATTTGAACTTTTCATTACTATGACCTTGAACTGACCTTGAAACTGTGTCAAGGTATGCATGACTTACATAGCAATGTACTCCAGCAAGCTACAGACGAGCATTGTACTCCAGCAAGCTACAGACGAGCAATGTACTCCAGCAAGCTACAGACGAGCAATGTACTCCAGCAAGCTACAGACGAGCAACAAAAACTGTATCATGTCTCCAGGCAATGTGGTTCTTGGGAAGAGTCCTAACACAATTATAACAATTCACACTAATGACCTTGAACACAGGTCAAAGTAATTTATATGAAGAAAAAAAAAATTAACTAGAAAAACCACAGGTCAAATATCATGACCCTAGTCCTTTTGTTTCTTAAGATGAAGTTGTGGTTCTTGAGAAGATTCTTTACATGATTATAACACAATTTACATTAATGACCTTGCACATGGGTCAAAGTCATGTATATGAAAAAACTGATAGATCTTTAACAAGACAAACCACAGGTAAACTAGCATGATACTAGTCCTTTTGGTTCTGAAGATGAAGTTGTGGTTCTTGGGAAGATTCTTTACACAATATTAGAAATTTCCAGTAACAACCTTGATCACAGGTCAGTCATTTATATGAAAACAAATTGATAGATCTTTACTTAGACAAAATCGCAGCCTCCCAAAATACACACACATACACTACACGCATGCATCTTGCACACAGGGGAGGCCGTCCTTAAATGACCTTAGCTGTTAATAGGACGTTAAACAAAATCAAACAAACAAAAATAAAAACCACAGGTAAAATATCATGATACTAGTTCTTTTGGTTCTGAAGATGAAGTCGTGGTTCTTGGGAAGATTCTTTACACAATATTAGAAATTTCCACTAACAACCTTGATCACAGGTCAGTCATTTATATGAAAACAAATTGATAAATCTTCACCTAGACAAACCACAGGTCAAATATCATGATCCTAGTCCTTTGGGTCTTAACATGAAGATTTTTTTTTATGTGATAGAATAATCATTGACATAATCCATCAAACACAGATATCCAAACACTCTTCATGTATCTACAGTGCCATTCTCAAAACACTGTTACTCAACGAAAAGTCGGCACTGGTTACTTCCAAAATGTACCTTTCTTTTCTATTTCAAACTTACGGATGTATCTGGCAGTACGATTGATGACTGTGGGGGATATCTTTCACTGCAGACGTTTATGTAATGACGATGATTACAACCGATGACAGTTAAAGAAGTCTCTGTCAACAGTAGTCTATGTAATGACGATGACTACAGATTATCAGGAAGTACAATCCTTGGCTGTAGGGGATAGCTCTCACTGCAGCAGTCCATGTCATCATGTTATAATGATGACAGACTATCAGGAGGTACCATAGTTAACTCCGACTTCTGTAGCCCTGACGATTATCACATATCACGAGGCAGTACAACTGATGACTGTAGTAGATGTACAGCGTATTAGACTGTACAAGTCTATGTAACGATTATATAGATAATCTTTAGTTAGTTATTTGATCTCCTCTGACGACACGACAACAGACAGATCGTCTATAACACAACCTTGCTGCTGGTCACCTCCTCTGACGACACGACAACAGCCAGATCGTCTATAACCCAACCTTGCTGCTGTTCACCTCCTCTGATGACACGACAACAGACAGATCGTCTATAACACACCCTTGCTGCTGTTCAATCCTCTGACGACACGACAACAGACCGATCGTCTATAACACAACCTTGCTGCTGGTCACCTCCTCTGACGACACGACAACAGCCAGATCGTCTATAACCCAACCTTGCTGCTGTTCCCCTCCGCTGACGACACGACAACAGACAGATCGTCTATAACCCACCCTTGCTGCTGTTCACCTCCTCTGATGACACGACAACAGACAGATCGTCTATAACCCACCCTTGCTGCTTTTCCCTCCTCTGACGACACGACAACAGACAGATCGTATATAACACAACCTTGCTGCTGTTCGCCTCCTCTGACGACACGACAACAGACCGATCGTCTATAACACAACCTTGCTGCTGGTCACCTCCTCTGACGACACGACAACAGACCGATCGTCTATAACACAACCTTGCAGCTGTTCACCTCCTCTGACGACACGACAACAGACAGATCGTCTATAACACAACCTTGCTGCTGTTCCTTCATTTTCTGTATAATTGTTTTATGTTTGCTGCCTGTCATAGAAAAAAATCACATATTATATTATATAAAACCTTTCCCTGTTATATCATTTTATAGATAAGAGGTTAATTAGAGTAATGCCATGTATATATTCAGGTTTTAAATAGTACAGATTAGCTAAGAAAACCAACCATGCTGAACAAACATGTTTTTGATGCTTAAAGATTGCGAAACATACAAAAATACTGAAAATTATCAATCACACCACTGATTATTAATGGTAGAAGTGTACAGGATTCCCCTAAAGACTATATTTACAAATTAATAGCCAAAAACTGGTTATGTGAGTTTTGAATTGTTTATATTAAAGAAGTTGTCTCCCTTGACCTACTGCTGTAACCTCCGACACTACAGCTTTACGGTACATGAAGCTACAAGATCTGTAGCTCAAACGTCCATTTTATTTTTTATTTAAGAGAGACGTATTTGACCTGGACTGTAGTGTAAACAATAGCGACATTACCTTGTCTGTGTATCTCCAGCTGGTCCAGGGAGTTAACGGTGATATGACAAAACATACACCGAAAACATGTGGCATGCTTCACCGGCGCTGGAATCAGAATCGTAATTTTGATTTTCACTTTGCTCACAGAGTAAATTGAGAATTTATGAGGCATTCTCCAGTAATCCTGAAAACACTGAATAAAGTGAATTTAATTGAATTATTTACTTTTAAACAAATTTCCACATGGGTTCTTTGCCAGACAGGGAAGTGGAGAATTTATTCAAATTTTTAATTGCTACAAGCTCAGTTTTTATTACTGACAATTTATAACACTGTGGCACTTTAAAAGAAAAAATACAACTGTAACCATATTTTCTTGGCTACAAAATGATTACTTTGAATAGTAGCATGCAGTAGAAGTAGCAGTAAGTGTATACAGAACAACCTTTGGTTCTGTTTACCGGGTATGCACTTTTGTAACTGACAAATTTTCAAAATATCATCCTTAAGCATTACATTTCTTTCTTTTACTTATAATTAACCTTTCACCACTGAAGACCATAATGGACTTATCCATATCAATGAATGGTAGAGTCTACTCAAGTTACATAGGGGTGAACAGGTTAAAGAAGATGTAGTTAACAACACATCTTGTGAGTTTGCAAACCAATGAGAAGACATTCCGGGAGATTTACCTGTTTCTGGTGTGCTGTGAGACTGGACACTCCTCTGGTGTTTGCGACCCTGTGTGGAGAGGGGGTATCATTTACAATAATAATACATGTAACATGACCCTGTGTGGAGAGGGGGTATCATTTACAATAATAATACATGTAACATGACCCTGTGTGGAGAGGGGGTATCATTTACAATAATAATACATGTAACATGACCCTGTGTGGAGAGGGGGTATCATTTACAATAATAATACATGTAACATGACCCTGTGTGGAGAGGGGGTATCATTTACAATAATAATACATGTAACATGACCCTGTGTGGAGAGGGGGTATCATTTACAATAATAATACATGTAACATGACCCTGTGTGGAGAGGGGGTATCATTTACAATAATAATACATGTAACATGACCCTGTGTGGAGAGGGGGTATCATTTACAATAATAATACATGTAACATGACCCTGTGTGGAGAGGGGGTATCATTTACAATAATAATACATGTAACATGACCCTGTGTGGAGAGGGGGTATCATTTACAATAATAATACATGTAACATGACCCTGTGTGGAGAGGGGGTATCATTTACAATAATAATACATGTAACATGACCCTGTGTGGAGAGGGGGTATCATTTACAATAATAATACATGTAACATGACCCTGTGTGGAGAGGGGGTATCATTTACAATAATAATACATGTAACATGACCCTGTGTGGAGAGGGGGTATCATTTACAATAATAATACATGTAACATGACCCTGTGTGGAGAGGGGGTATCATTTACAATAATAATACATGTAACATGACCCTGTGTGGAGAGGGGGTATCATTTACAATAATAATACATGTAACATGACCCTGTGTGGAGAGGGGGTATCATTTACAATAATAATACATGTAACATGACCCTGTGTGGAGAGGGGGTATCAGTTACAATAATAATACATGTAACATGACAATACATTCCAAAAATATATCCACAAAATATTGGGAAATAAACGTATAATATATCCAAACTAAACCATAACTTAGTTTAGAAGAAGACAAATGGCTATCAGATTCTGCATAACCAACATACAACATTTTTTTTATTAATTCATGTCATGCATGTAATGATGGACTATGTTTCAGATTTACAGCCTTTACCTAGGGTACTGTGTAAGGAAGCCTTAAACAAAACAATTGTACTTTCTTTGGCTTCAGTTTTTAGTAACTCTTATACACCATCAAAAACATTTGACATGACATATTATGTATAGGAAGTGTCAGTCTGTCTATCAATCCATTTCAACACACTTTAGATTTTGCAAGGTAAATTGCTTCAATATCATTTGATTTTGCTGAAACTAGATTATCATGTAAAAAATATATAACCAGTTAAAGTGGAGGCTCACATAGATATACCCCGCTCAAATAATATACCCTGCTCAAACAATATACCCCACACCCCGCTCAAACAATATACCCCGCTCAAACAATATACCCCGCACCCCGCTCAAACAATATACCCCGCTCAAACAATATACCTCGCTCAAACAAAGTGGACCCTTTCACATCGCCCAACGACCAACAAAATCTGTTAAGGTGTAGAACTTGATGTTACCATACAATGTAGTCCGAATTATTGTGACGTTTGATCCACTTTTTCTTTTTATACCGGTCTGTCGTCGATTAACAGATATGCTATCTGTTAGAATTTGTAGTAATTTGCAAAGTTAAAACACCAAGCAGAATGAGATACATAAAATAAGCTTTTGAAAAAAGTATTGTGATACAGCAATATATCATCTCTGTATTGTGGTACAATACGATATACCCGTGTATTGCGATATACCTGCTTTCCGATATATTGTGACAGCCCTACTAACAACGCCACTATAAGTTGCTGGGTACATTACGTATAACTAAAACTATGAAGGGACCTGAGCAAGATCTGCAACTAATAAATTACATCAGTGTAGCATCTGGGCTCTGATTAGTTGATGGTTTCCACACAATAAATTGATCAATCTGATAAAAATATATAAACATAAAAACAAAGGCTAAAGTGAAAGGGTGAGTTTGTTTGGAGTTTGTATCTATGTGAGCCTTCACCGGCCTTATCAAGCATGCTACGCTCCGACGGACACCAACAAACAGTTTCTGAACACTAAAGGTATTCAAATATGATTGGCATTATGTGAAAGCTGGTTTATATTTGCTATGCAAATGCAAGGTTTGAAATACAGGCCAAGGGAGGCAATCCTGATATAATTGAAAGGTATGACCTATAAAATGTATGACCTTCAGCCAGTGAAGACTTTTAGCCATCAAAGAAATAATTCAATATACTATAAACGTAGTTTCTTCTTGTTACATTTCAATAATTCATACATAGCTGTTCTAGCTATCTTTCTATTTTAGAGGGAGACTCTTGAGTTTGGACCCAAAAATTGAACAATTTCAGAAAACAGGCTAAAGATTTCAACTGAAAGAACAACTAAAAAGATCACTTTCTACAGAGTTTTTTTTACCTATACACAGCTTTTGATTATTTTCAACGATGAATCTCCCCCCTGGAAATTTGACAATAGGTGTCACTGGATGTTACATGAGACAGGTGTTTACTGTGTCAGCCTCAGGCCTGCAATACTCCTGTTACACGATGTCACATCTGACAAGGGGAGGTAACAGTCACATCTGACAAGGGGAGGTAACAGTCACATCTGACAAGGGGAGGTAACAGTCACATCTGACAAGGGGAGGTAACAGTCACATATGACAAGGGGAGGTAACAGTCACATATGACAAGGGGAGGTAACACCGTATCTCTCATTGGTAATGCTTTATGGATTCACGTACCAATGCCAAAAATTGAAACTATGTTTTCAAAACTTANGCGCACGACGGACGACGGACGACGGACGGAAAGTGATTGGAATAGGTCACTTGAGCAAAGCTCAGGTGACCTAAAAATAATATGAATAATCAGCCTGGCTAGGCCAGGATTCGAACATTGGACTTCGCATTGGTATAATGTCTCTCTAATAGACTCAGCTACCCGGTCAACAGAAGTTCCCTTACTCACATGCACCTATACTACAGTTATACAAAAATGAAATTAAGGGGAGGTTAATGTATTTAGGAAAAGCCAAAGTGCAGTGGAACAGGGATCCTCAAGTGAAAATATTCAGCCTGATTTTATCACATTTCAATATGGAGCGACAATATTATATATCTCCGACATGAAAGTGGAGAAGTTAGACAGATGTGAAGGCTGGTATACATACCTGTATGTGGAGAAGTTAGACAGAAGTGAAGGCCGGTACACGTGCCTGTATGTGGAGAAGTTTGACAGAAGTGAAGGCTGGTACACATACCTGTATGTGGAGAAGTTAGACAGAAGTGAAGGCCGGTACACGTACCTGTATGTGGAGAAGTTTGACAGAAGTGAAGGCTGGTACACCTACCTGTATGTGGAGAAGTTAGACAGAAGTGAAGGCCGGTACACGAACCTGTATGTGGAGAAGTTTGACAGAAGTGAAGGCCGGTACACGTACCTGTATGTGGAGAAGTTAGACAGAAGTGAAGGCTGATACACATACCTGTATGTGGAGAAGTTAGACAGAAGTGAAGGCTGATACACCTACCTGTATGTGGAGAATTTAGACAGAAGTGAAGGCTGGTACACGTACCTGTATGTGGAGAAGTTTGACAGAAGTGAAGGCCAGTACACGTACCTGTATGTGGAGAAGTTTGTTGGAAGGCGAGGTATACTTGACGTTACATATTGTACACATCTCCTGGTCGGGGTTAGGGGACTGTGACAGCTGCACCTTCTTTCGATGCTTCGCTCCGTTAAGATGTTGATCACGGATTGTTACAGAAGAATAAGAGACATGGCACAGCTCACATAACCCCAGGTTGGAAGCCGAGTCTAGCGACAGACCTAGAGGGTCTGAGGGGGAGATATCTACAACCACAAACATTGTACAATAAAATCCACTTATTATCACTTCTCGTTTGTCAGATGAAAACATGATACTAAGCGGAACATGACATAAACATGTTGTTGTTTTTTTACTTTGTTTTTTTAACAGCTATGATAGCCTAGAAGTGAGCCTATTTAATGTCAAAGTGATGCGGTTCTACAAAAGAAGATTGTTAAGTTAAGATATTCATAACTGACACGGCTTTATCTTTATTGATAGTGAAACAATATTCTTTTAGTTGTTCATTTTATTAAACCTACAGTCAATGGCCCAGGCTTTTACAGTCAATATACCCTCTGAACACCAGTCAGGCCCAGGCTTTTACAGTCAAAAAATTCCCTCTGAACACCAGCCAGGCCCAGGCTTTTACAGTCAATATACCCTCTGAACACCAGTCAGGCCCAGGCTTTTCATCAACTTCTATTTGAACAGACTAAATGGCATTTTTAACGGGCCAAAATTATATTGTAAAATTAAATTATATAGATGAAGTATATAAGAAAAGGGTGATTTGAACAGGACAAAATCAGAAGTGAACCAGTGATTTTGGCATGCTGCCTGTTCTTAATGAAAACCCTGCATGATGCCTTACGATCCAACATGGTCAGATAGACCTAGATCAATCTGTACTTGTTGTCAGCTGCTAGACTATATTCTGCTCCAGATTCATTCATAAAATCTTTAATTTTGGTCTATAAATGTACATGTAGTTCACTTAATCTTTTTAATACTTTCACTCCAGTTCAGGTACTAAGATTTGTGTATTAAGTATGCTAAATAAACCGACTTACTCTAGCAATTGCTAGAGGTGGTATGGAAGCCACAAGGAAATACTGATACGATTGTTTTCAAATCCAAGAATTTTTTGAATATTTCCTTTCTAATAATAATAAAGTAATCAGGTACCAACAATATCCTGATATCAAATTCAAATTTCAATAGTAATTCCTGATTAATTTCAAATTAATCTGTCAAACCAAAATTGGAAACCTTAGACCTTGTTCCTGCAAATTTAGCAGTTAATTAATTTGGTAAAACTGTTTTTAAAATGTATCATGAACCACGATATTCATCCAGAAAGGTAAAGCATAATTTTCTTGGCAGTTTTACATGTAAGTACACTACTGTATTAACATATGAATATATTAAGACTGTCGATGTAAGCACTTTCATTCAAACATCATCAAAATCGCTACTGTGCATAATAGCAAAGTATTTGAACTGTACATGCATCAATCTGAAGGGTGTTGATATTTTATTATGCACCAGTTGGTATAATGGGAAAATCGGCGAGAAAATAGTGCCCCAAAAACAAACTGTATACCGAGAAACTCTCGCCCTTTGGTGATATGTGTCCACCCAGTTTTATTGTCGCCCTTTGGTGATGTGTCCACCCAGTTTTATTGTCGCCCTTTGGTGATATGTCCACCCAGTTTTATTGTCGCCCTTCCCATTGAATTGCTATTTTATTGATGTTGTTTACTATCATTCACTGTAATGATAAATTTGTTCTGATCATGGAGGACAAAAAGCGCAGAAGTAAAAAAAAATGGCGAAATATTTCCCATTCTACAGTATTAGTTACGTGTCAACCAGGTAGTATACCTGTCATTGTCTTCAATTTTTTCTGGTGTTTCTTTCCGGTGAGGTGTACCTCCTTTTGATTGGGTGAGTTGTAATAAACCTGACACATCTCACACCCCTCCATCATTACCTCCGCCTTCCTCTTCTTGGTGGGCGGGGGAGGGGGCGGAGGTGGAAGATCAATCGGGGGCAAAGAACTTAAGGATTCGGCAGTTGTAAAAATAACTTTACGAAATGGATCCGCATTTGCCTCCTCTCCTGATTGTTGGTCACTTGAAGATTCGCCTTCTTATGTTGTATGTAAAAAAAAGAAAGGAAGATAGAAGTATCAAGTGAACATTTCATGAATATAATTTTCATTTAAATTTAGTTTATATTTCTGATCATAATCATAAAAAAATGGTATTTCTCATAAAATTGGCTGATTGGAAGTTTTCTTCTTTGAACAGTTAAAGTTATTAAGCAAAAATTAAACATGAGTTTTTCAGCATACAATTGTAGCCAATGAGCATTTATTGCCTTTCACTTCAATTTCATCTTATCGCTATTTGTAAAAATTATCGAACACTTTAGATCTGTTTCTCCTGGTTTGATCTTACGTTAATAAACACATCGTATCAACACGTGTCCCAATATACATTGCATGTACTTCAATCTGCATGCCCTACCTGATGATGGTCGCACCTTATTAAGATGTTTTCTGCCACTTGTGTGCTGCGTGTACTGATCAATACTGTTCAGAGTGATACCACACGCCTCACATCTAAAGCTGGAGTCAGTCATGGCTGTCTGTTATTTTTCTGAAGAAAAACAAAAACCAGACCTATTTTCTGACTGATTCTAACAGAATTTAAACAAAAATGGTATTTGGATAGGAACTTTAGATAGCCTAAAGAAAATAATGGGTCCCTTGCATTTTTCCAGTTTATTTTGACACCAAAATGGGGTTTAAGTGCATTTTTCAGTTATTTAATTCTTTAGTTATTGAGCATAATTGAAATTTACTTGGAAATTCAAACTTAGTCAAGGTTTTTGTCAATTTCTAAAGATCCTGTGTATCTTGGATCCGTAATTTATGAAGATAAACGAAATAAGATTATGATATATCATCAAATTTATACAAACAATGTTTTGAGTAACAAAAAATAAATAAACAAATAAATAAATAAATAATGATATATAACTTTTCCTGTTCAGACAGTGTTACCATTTTCTGTTTGAAGACATGATGCTTTTTCTACCATACAAGATGATCAGGACCACTCTGTCTAATTTTTCTGATCGATCTTGACTTAACTATTTGAAGATTATAGCCAAGCTTCACTCGAAATTTATTGTGTAAGTCAGCATACTTTTCTCAGGAATTAATTTTCACTGATACAAGGATCTCCTCCAGGCTTTAGCAGGGGATGAAAGTTGGCGGGGAGGTCATGTGTTGCCTCATTGCAGACGATAACATTATGGCATTGACAGAGGACAACACAAACAGGATCAGGAGTGAAAATCAGGTAAAGACTCCAAAATAGCAAAATCAAAAGTACATGTATATAAGAAAACCGCATATTTATGCCGTTATATGTGTTACTAAATGAGTAAATAATAAAGTTTTCCAGGCGAACTTCCAATAATTTTTGTTAGTAAACAGACAAATAGTTGTGCACAGGTTAAACAAGAGGCCCAATGGGCCTGCATCGCTCACCTGTTATTAATCTAATACTTGTAATCTTAAGATTTCATAAGAACCTATTAAAAGATTTAAACATATGACGCCTCTGACCTTGATTGTCGAACAAGGACATTAGGTTGAAAGTGGATCAAGGTCATTCATTTGAACTAACAGGTAGTCCTTCATCCCAGCATGCTACAGGCCCAATATCCGTACCCTGGGCTTTTTGGTTATTGAGAAGAAGTTGTTTGAAGATTTTAACATATTTGACCCCTGTGACCTTGAAAGTTGGTCAAGGTCATTCATTTGAACTAACTTGGTAATCCTTCATCCCAGCATGCTACAGGCCGAATTTCAGTACCCTGGGCCTTTTGGTTATTGAGAAGAAGTCGTTTGAAGATTTTATGACATTTGACCCCTTTGACCTTTGAAAGTTGGTCAAGGTCATTCATTTGAACAAACTTGGTAGCCCTTCACCCAAGCATGCTACAGGCCCAATATCAGTACCCTGGGCCTTTTGGTTATTGAGAAGAAGTCGTTTGAAGATTTTATGACATTTGACCCCTTTGACCTTTGAAAGTTGGTCAAGGTCATTCATTTGAACTAACTTGGTAATCCTTCATCCCAGCATGCTACAGGCCGAATTTCAGTACCCTGGGCCTTTTGGTTATTGAGAAGAAGTCGTTTGAAGATTTTATGACATTTGACCCCTTTGACCTTTGAAAGTTGGTCAAGGTCATTCATTTGAACAAACTTGGTAGCCCTTCATCCCAGCATGATACAGGCCCAATATCAGTACCCTGGGCCTTTTGGTTATTGAGAAGAAGTTGAATGAAGATTTTACATTTGACCCCTGTGACCTTGAAAGTAGGCCAAGGTCATTTATTTGAACAAACTTGGTAGCCCTTCATCCCAGCATGATACAGGCCCAATATCAGTACCCTGGGCCTTTTGTTTATTGAGAAGAAGTTGTTTGAAGATTTCAACATATTTGACCCCTTTGACCTTGAAAGTGGATCAAGGTCATTTATTTGAACAAACTTGGTAGCCCTTGATCCCAGCATGCTACTGGCCAAATATCATCTTCCTAGGCCTTTTGGTTACCAAAAAGAAGTTGTTTAAAGCAAAAAGTTGACGCCGGACAGACAGACGCCGGACGGACGGACGATGGACTCCGCACCATAACATAAGCTGACCCCAGGTTTTACCGTTGTAGTACAGTAAAACCCCGTTTTAATGCCACTTGTTAAACCGCCAAACCCGCATACCGCCATTAATTTACTCAGAACGGATTTCCCCAACGTTAATGCACCCGCTGTAACCCCAAACCTGCATACTGCCATCATATTCCCAAAACAAATGGTTAAAATCACACTATTTTGACCTCTTTAAATACAGCCAATTTGAGTCGAGTACAGGTATTTCTCGATGACAGGAATGTTACGTACGTGTGTACATTGTATTGTTACACGTGACTGCCGACTGACCAGGTAATCAGCTGTATGTTTTGCATGCTCAATAATTTTATACATTGAATTAAAATTTTGAAAAAAAACGTATTCTGAAGTTTATTATTATTTTTTTAAAGTATAAGTTCAGTTGGTGTGTGAATACTTGGGTTCAAAACGGTAATTCTGATATATCGCCAATCTCGTTATACCGCCAAAATCAGAGGACAGAAGGTGACAATGTTTTACTGTATAATACAGCTCTATATAATGGCCACTCTTGATACACAATATACTCTAAAACGGATTCCTCTATCATATAAGTTAACATAAGGTGACCAGTTTTTTGAGTCATTAAAGTTAAATTTGTCCAATAAGGGTTGTAGCAAAATTACAAAACAATGTGTTTTGATGTTGTTTATCAACAAATCATTAATTTCATCGTTCCTTAATGTTAACTCTACAATGGCAACTAATTCAATCCTGTCATCGTCATTAAACAACGCCATAACATGACCAGTCTATGTGCCATATTAAATTATTTATCAGGGTTTTTGCCAGCTATTTTGGGATAGGGCACCTGAGCAGGAATAGGGAAAATATCATCAGCATTTGGCAAAATTCGGGCATGTCATCAGTGTTTCCACATGTACAGGTTTGGGAAATCATAAGTTTGGAAAAAAATAAAACCTGCAATGTGATAAGCAAAAACGTTTTCCTCTAGCTGTTTCTTTATAAACACATCAATTTTCAGTGTTTTTGATAATGTATTTTGATTATGCTCCTTCCTGGACAGTAATGCTTTTAACTTTGCAAACATAACAACTGGAAACTTGTATTAAACATGCTTTTTAATCCAATTAGGAATATAAAGACTGACATTGGGCAAATTGCAGGGTCATTTTGTAATTGGGAATGGGTCCCTGTATACGTATCGGACCCTATAGACACCCTGGCAAAAACCCTGTTTATAGCGCACATTGTATATGTATGTAAATAAATGTGAAGCCAATACACTCCAAAAAGATTTAGATCGGAGACTATGTTTACAAAAACATTTTTATGTTTGCAACAATAAATGTTTGGCATGGGATATATTTACATTTACTATAAAAAAGACGGAAATTAACAGAAATTAAAACACTATTTGGCATTGCCTGTAAAACAGCCAGATTAATTACCTGTAGAGCACATGACTTACTTAAAATAAAAATAGTATGACTTTACAAGTTTTCTCTTCATTTATTCATCCTTACAGATAAACTTAGGAATTAAGATTCATTAGATGCTATCAAAGTCCGTGGATAACCTAAGTGTTTACTTCACCAACCAAAAAACGATGACTTCAATAACGCGCAGTGACACACAAAACATCATGACACAGAAACAGGTGCAGCACAGAAACAGATCCTTATGACCATAACGATACCGATAGGCCTATCTAATTCTTGAGAGAACAAAAATATATTTTCTCTAAATTCATAATAATTTCCCCTCAATTACCAAAATTCATCACGATTGTTAGAAATAACCAAAATATTTATTGGAGCCTCTTTTCCTAGGTATGACCACGGACTTAGGAAGCATTCCGTGGTATGACAGGTCGCTATGCACAGGGGCACGGAATTATTGGGTTATTAATGATTGCGCTGTGGTCGATGCCGACAGACAAGATCACCAAAAAGAGGACATCGATGATGTACAGAAATCGCTCAAAACATAGCTTTACATTAACCTCATTGATTAGATGTCCAGATTAAATCATGTCTACTATACTTACCACGAAACAAAACCAAAACACATTCGGTTCTGCTGTGGGATTTTTCTGCTGAAGTTTGTCCGGATCTCTTCCAAGCGATATAAACAAGGAGCCGATCACGACAAAGCAGTTCCGGAATTACCATTTTCTTGGAATCACCATATTACATAATTTTCCTGCAATGTTCGATTATAAGGATTATAATTGCAAAGTATGTTGTAGGCATTTATTTATTTGAAACCATCATATATAGCTACCAGGAGAAACCATCATATATTGCTACCAGGAGAAACCATCATATATAGTTACCAGGAGAAACCATCATATACACCTACCAGGAGAAGCCATCATATATAGCTACCAGGAGAAGCCATCATATACAGCTACCAGGAGAAACCATCATATACAGCTACCAGGAGAAACCATCATATACACCTACCAGGAGAAACCATCATATATAGCTACCAGGAGAAACCAGCATATATAGCTACCAGGAGAAACCATCATATATAGCTATCAGGAGAAACCATCATATACAGCTACAAGGAGAAACCAGCATATACAGCTACCAGGAGAAACCATCATATATAGCTACCAGGAGTAACCATCATATATAGCTACCAGGACAATCCATCATAAACAGCTACCAGGAGAAACCATCATAAACAGCTACCAGGAGAAACCATCATATATGGCTACCAGGAGAAACCATCATAAACACCTACCAGGAGAAACAATCATATACACCTACCAGGAGAAACGATCATATATAGCTACCAGGAGATACCATCATATATAGCTACCAGGAAAAACCATCATATACAGCTACCAGGAGAAACAATCATATATAGCTACCAGGAGAAACCAGCATATATAGCTACCAGGAGAAGCCGTCATAAACAGCTACCAGGAGAAACCATCATAAACAGCTACCAGGAGAAACCATCATAAACACCTACCAGGAGAAACCATCACATATAGCTACCAGGAGAAACCATCGTAAACACCTACCAGGAGAAACAATCATATACACCTACCAGGAGAAGCCATCATATATAGCTACCAGGAGATACCATCATATATAGCTACCAGGACAATCCATCATAAACAGCTACCAGGAGAAACCATCATATACAGCTACCAGGGGAAACCATCATATATAGCTACCAGGAAAAACCATCATATATAGCTACCATGAGAAACCATCATAAACACCTACCAGGAGAAACCATCATATATAGCTACCAGGAGAAACCATCATAAACAGCTACCAGGAGAAACCATCATATATAGCTACCAGGAGAAAACATCATATATAGCTACCAGGAAAAACCATCATATACAGCTACCAGGAGAAACCATCATATATAGCTACCAGGAGAAACCATCATAAACACCTACCAGGAGAAACCATCATATATAAAGCTACCAGGAGAAACCATCATATATAGCTACCAGGAAAAACCATCATATATAGCTACCAGGAGAAACCATCATATATAGCTACCAGGAGAAACCATCATATATAGCTACCAGGAGAAACCATCATATATAGCTACCAGGAGAAACCATCATATATAGCTACCAGGAGAAACCATCATATATAGCTACCAGGAGAAACCATCATATATAGCTACCAGGAGAAACCATCATATATAGCTACCAGGAGAAACCATCATATATAGCTACCAGGAGAAACCATCATATATAGCTACCAGGAGAAACCATCATATATAGCTACCAGGAGAAACCATCATATATAGCTACCAGGAGAAACCATCATATATAGCTACCAGGAGAAACCATCATATATAGCTACCAGGAGAAACCATCATATATAGCTACCAGGAGAAACCATCATATATAGCTACCAGGAGAAACCATCATATATAGCTACCAGGAGAAACCATCATATATAGCTACCAGGAGAAACCATCATATACAGCTACCAGGAGAAACCATCATATATAGCTATCAGGAGAAACCATCATATATAGCTACCAGGAGAAACCATCATATATAGCTACCAGGAGAAACCATGATATACAGCTACCAGGAGAAACCATCAAACGTTATTTCAACTTGTGCTATTCCTATATGAAATGGTCAGAAATCTTCAAACATCCTTGGCTCATATTAATTTTGGACACAGAAGAAAGCTTGCTACCTGGATAAATGATAAATAGGGTATCATTCTAAACCATCATCTGCCTCTGTTTTAACTAGTGCTATTCAAGAATGTACAGGTGGACATCTTCGCTTTCCTACCTGACAAATGTACAGATGGACATCTTTGCTTTCCTATCTGACAAATGTACAGATGGACATCTTCGCATTCATACCTGACAAATGTACAGGTGGACATCTTCGCTTTCCTATCTGACAAATGTACAGGTGGACATCTTCGCTTTCCTACCTGACAAATGTACAGGTGGACATCTTCGCTTTCCTACCTGACAAATGTGCAGATGGACATCTTCGCTTTCCTACCTACGTGTCCCATGGTTATACTGTATTGCTGTAAATGAAAGTTTGTGAGGAAGACAGACAGTCCCCGTCTTATTCCTTGGCTGTTACAAGTATAACCGCATACGTTTGAGTATCTTTGACCACCAGGAAAAAATGTTCCTAATAACGGATTCCCAAGTTTTACTTTATCAGACAGCTTGTTTAACATGGTTAATGCCAGATGAAGAGCTGTGATTTTTTAAAAGCTAAACTTAAAGGAATAATGCATTATTTTTTCGTTAAAAATAGTTTTTTTCGATTGTATTACAACACATCGTATCTGTGATGTCAAATCTTTCGTGTGATTTCTAACCACACTGCATAAGATGACTCTAGGAAGTAAAGGTTCTCAGAGAAGGTTGCTGGATAGTTAGTTTTCAATGTAATGTTACTATTTTGGATAACCCTACCCAGCAAGATACAGTAAGGTCAGGACTTGTTTATTTTGCGGTCCTTGAGAGGCAGTCGTTTGATTTTTTGACAAATTCTTTGTAATTTTGCATGTTGGTCATAAAAGTATGTCATTAATGGAAATTTGCGCCAAACATCATAACCCTAGGCTGCGATTGTTGCTGAAAGAACACAGGACGACGGACAACGGTTGTCATACCAGCCAGTAGCTTAAAGACACTTCACGTCTGGTGACTTAAAATCCATTTCTTTCATTCCTGAAGCGTTGAAGCCATTTCCTTACGTCACGAGTTTTATAATTGAACGGTCCCACAGATCCAAAATACATGATGGTGTGATCGTATAGGATATACAGGCGTTCTGGGAACGCTGCATATTGGAGGCAATTCTGGTTATCCATGGGATCAACCAGTACTGGACACCCGATGTCAAAGTTTCGGAGGAGGTACGCAGCGTCAATTCTGTCCTCTAATGTCTTGTGTTTCGTTATGACCTGGAAACGATGTCCAAACACTGGCCATTCTTCCACAGGATGAGCCTCCTTAATATAAATTGTCACGAAATCAGCGACAGCATTAAAATCGTTTATGATAGTCTTGATGTCCTTGATTTTATCCATAAAATGGGGTCAGCTACAACTTCCAAAGTTCAACACCAGAGGGCGTGCAGCCTTTTGGAAGTGGAGCTTTACGTACGACTTAAGAGTCCATGTCGTATAGATCTGTGTTTGGAGCTTTGCGGCCGATAAATGTTCGCCTGTAAACAATATCATAACAATTCAGCCGGACCGCGGTCACGATAGTTTTATGTAGAAAGATTTGCTTCTAAATGCCTGTTTCCACTTGTGAAAAACATTCCTATTCTATTATTGAGAAACCAGATTTTCGATGATTTCGCCTGCAGTTCAGAAATATTTCAATGCCGTCACTATCCATCTATATGGTGGATCGTCCCACCACAGCGCCCTCTGTATGTTTATGTTTGTTTCTGAAATAGGAGTAATGATTGATTAACGTGAGCACCTGGCCGATCGGTCATTTCAGTTTATAGCTCAGTTTAAAGTTAATAGTTCAGATTATTGATAAGGAAATGTTTTTAGCGCGATTCTTATTTTGACGATTTTATGATACAACTTGTTGGAGAGAACAACACAACTCACGAGATTGATAATAGATGAATTCATCCTAACCGTAGGCACCATTCGGGTCGGGGATAAAGAAAAGAATATACCTGCTGTGACCTACTACATGTATCGTAAGAGGCGACTTATGGTGGAACCCCCTGCAGAATTCGGAATTTTGCTTTTGTACTCTATTTGCAGAAACGAAATCGACCAAAATAAATCTTCTGCGCGAATTGCAATATTTGTGACCTTGATGTGTCTTTCTACTTCTAACTACCCTCTAACAGCGCCTTGCTTGGCAATACCTCACTTTTGGCGAATCAAGTAAAGTCAGCTGTCAAAAATGATAGCGACATTTCGCCCCATTGATCTCTAATACTGCAGGCATCCAGATGGAGTGAGGTCGCATGTTTACCCACGTCTTTATCATTATTGACAGATGACTTTACTTGGTTCGGCCCACTAAGGCTTAGCGAGTTGTTTTCAGCGGTTTAGAGTCGAGACACCGGTCATTTGCACTCTTTGCTTGACAAAGGAAACAGACGTTTTCGAAAGCTCGCAAAATAAGTTTTTAATTCCTGTTTGTGTTTGAAGAAAATATGTAGGCTACTTACCACTACATCAGTCTCTGGTTATATCTCAAACTATGATCTGTGCACTGTCCTAGTTCTACATATTCACCTCTATACTAAGGCGGCGTATCAGCCCCGCCATTATCATAAATTGTACGCACATGCAATATGTTAGACCATCCCCTAAGTTTTTATGAAGAATTTCTCAACTGCATTTTACTACTAGCTTATCTCCCCCTAGTTTAGATCTAGAATCAGACATCCAAGTGATCAAAAAAAATAGCTAAACCTTTTTCTTAATAATTCAAAATTCTAGAGACGGTGGCCAGTCGAGCGATATGTGTACTAGGATTGTTTAAGTTAGTCTTATATCTTTGTCTGTTAGCTGTAATACTTTCATTTAGTCTTATATCTTTGTCTGGTAGCTGTAATACTTTAATTTAGTCTTACATCTTTGTCTGGTAGCTGTAATATTTGGCGTGACTGTGTACTAGGTTTTTTTAATTTAGTCTTATATCTTTGTCTGATAGCTGTAATTCTTTAATTTAGTCTTATATCTTTGTCTGTTAGCTGTAATACTTTCATTTAGTCTTATATCTTTGTCTGTTAGCTGTAATACTTTCATTTAGTCTTATATCTTTGTCTGATAGCTGTAATACTTTAATTTAGTCTTATATCTTTGTATGGTAGCTGTAATACTTGGTGTGACTGTGTTCTAGGATTGTTTAATTTAGTCTTATATCCTTGTCTGGTAGCTGTAATAATTGGTTTGACTGTGTACTTGGATTGTTTAATTTAGTCTTAGATCTTTGTCTGGTAGCTGTAATATTTGGCGTGACTGTGTACTAGGATTGTTTAATTTAGTCTTATATCTTTGTATGGTAGCTGTAATACTTGGTGTGACTGTGTACCAGGATTGTTTAATTTAGTCTTAGATCTTTGTCTGGTAGCTGTAATATTTGGCGTGACTGTGTACTAGGATTATTTAATTTAGTCTTATATCTTTGTATGGTAGCTGTAATACTTGGTGTGACTGTGTACCAGGATTGTTTAATTTAGTCTTATATCTTTGTATGGTAGCTGTAATACTTGGTGTGACTGTGTACCAGGATTGTTTAATTTAGTCTTAGATCTTTGTCTGGTAGCTGTAATATTTGGCGTGACTGTGTACTAGGATTGTTTAATTTAGTCTTAGATCTTTGTCTGGTAGCTGTAATCCTTGGTGTGACTGTGTACTAGGATTGTTTAATTTAGTCTTATATCTTTGTCTGGTAGCTGTAATACGTGGTGTGACTGTGTACCAGGATTGTTTAATTTAGTCTTATATCTTTGTCTGATAGCTGTAATACTTTAATTTAGTCTTATATCTTTGTCTGGTAGCTGTTATACTTGGTGTGACTGTGTACTAGGATTGTTTAATTTAGTCTTATATCTTTGTCTGGTAGCTGTAATACTTGGCGTGACTGTGTACTAGGATTGTTTAATTTAGTCTTATATCTTTGTACAGGTACACCCTCAAGGGACACAAATTAGGGGAGACTGAAGTCGTTCTGGACAGTATGACCGAACCTGTCCCAGTACCACGAGTCGAACCAGCTGCGATAACGTAGCTTTCTGACGACGAGAGATTTTTTATATATATATTTTCTATATATTCCGGCCGGGCCAGAGGAGGCCGGGTATTAATATTTGTACTAGAGCCGAACCTGGCCCTACCTCATAGTTCAATAAATTCATAAAAAAAATAGCAGTACGAAATTCAGTGTATACCATGCATACCAAAATTACCATTATGTGAAGCTGTCATTACGTTACACGTATTATTATTATTATTTCCTTTATTTCCTCCAGAAATGAAGAGTTACAGAAATAACGAACAATACACGTTCAATTCAACACTATTCAAAGAGAGGAAAATGCGTTCACAAACATGGTCACACCCTTACATAGTGACTCACACATGCACATGGACAGACACACACAATAAGGATAATAATAGTACACGCATCATACCATAAAGCACTATAAACACAACACAATGATATAATTGGTACTATTACAGTCATTATACGGTGATAATTATGATGATAGACAATATAACACTAATCATACATTACATCACACATTGATATAATAGACATATTTACGCTTCTCAAACTACATTATCATATAATAGTATAGACAGTAATACACTTCTCGTACTAAGCAATCATACAACATTGTAATAAACAGTATTACAAGCATCACACTATAAATTATACAGCATTATTATAGACAGTATTACTGTTACATAAGTCTTACAATACAATCATACATTGAGTAGAACCCGTTACACGAAGTCATACAATATAGTCATACAGTGGTGTGAAATACACAACAAACAGAGCAACCATGCAATGATTTCAGTTGTAGTAATACATATCACAAGATTAATTCATACAATACAAACAATATTATCAATGGTAGTAGTTACACTTATCATGCAGCCCAATTGCGCAATGGTATAATAGGAAAGACGTAGGAAATGCTTGCCTACTAATATGAATACAAAATTATATGTATTTCATGTATTCATCTTGCTGAAGCGTGAGGTACACACACGTAACTTTGTGATCATATTACTCAGTATACAACATTCAAATATCTAAGGATAAATTACATTATACCACTGTATTGAAGAATTTTAGTAATTTTAACAATGGTTTTTATTCTAAAGTCCTCCAGTTCATATGGAGATAAGTCATAGTTGAAAATACCACCAAGAAGAACATGAAGTAGATGGTAATTAGACATTACATTAAGATAAAACACAAAATCAATATATTTTACAGTACTGAGTACACACCAGAGCTGGTCACGTAATTTCTTAAAACATGGACTGTATTGTGGAAAGCGTAAAGCATGTTTTCATATAGCATACGGTTGTATCTTATTATGTAAAAGAGTGAAGCGAGAGAAGACCCTATCAGCGTTCATTCTTTCACATAAATTAAACTGTTCATAGTTTTTTGCATGTTCATTGACTAAACGCTTCCATTGAAATTTGTTTGGAAATACACCACTCTTCAAAAAATCATCAATAACATGATACAAATTGTATTTTTGTAAAATATTAACAATGTATGGAACAAAACCTCTACTAAAATGAGACAGGTTGAATTCGAATAGACGCTTGATAAGAATTTCGCGTGTTAAACAGCCAACTTCCATGGAACATATTCTACCAAAAAATAACAATTTCTTTACGCTGATGTATACTTCTACAGAAAAACAACCAATCAAGGACGTGCACATATCTGTTCTTGTTCTTACATTGAAACCTTGGATTGATTTGACAATGAAGTTTTGTGCTTTTTCTAACATGTAAATTTCATTTTGCTTTAATTGCCACAATTCACACCCATACAGTGCTGAGGGATATACTTTACACTTAACAATGTTTGCAGTACGAAAGTTAGTGTAAGACTTTCATGCATACCAAAATAACCATCATGTGAAGCTGTCATTACGTTACACGTATGACATAAAGTACATTCTCGATATCTAGGGGTAGCGCTCACTTTCGCTCTCTACACCCCTGGAATATGGCATAGCAAAATCGAAGACTCAATGTGCAGCACATTGTGGATGAGACAAGAAGACAAGTTTGGTCCTTTGATGTATATCAAAAGAATCTTGCGGTCGCGTAACGGTAAAAAATGACAGGCTTTGAAGTCTGGCGTCGCTCCTTTGTGCGACATGTGTGTGAAAGTGACGATTTGTTTCTAAAATATCAGTTTGAAGTGCGCTCCGGGCGCGGGTCGCATATTTCCCGCATATTATAGAGGGCCGGAGTTCTGACGTTAATCGACGACAGACCGATATGAAAAAAAGTCGATAAAACGTCAGAATAATTCGGACTAATTCCAGGGGTGCAGAGATGAGGATGAAATAAGTAGCAATTTGGTTTACCAAAATCCGCAAAACTAGAATGAAGTGAGGTCATAATATTAACTTTTTACTCTGCAAAGTTTTTCTCGTATTTTTTTGTGGAAATGATCCACGCAGTCAACCGAATTGAAAATATCCTCAAAGATGTAAATATTTGCACAAGACCAACAATATCATCTTTGGTGGCTTGACTTACCCCGGGGTCGAATTTTCCTCGTTCTCCACTAAACTGGCTGTTGCCATGGAGATTTCATTCTAAAAGTGTGATGCTTCAATGATCCAACTGGACATCATCCTCGGTATCCAGCTCACTTTCGATGTCTGAATATGTCACAGCAAAATTATAGGCACACAATTAGCAATTTGAGTGGTGTCAGGTGAAAAAACCCTGACCAATCACTGTGCTGATACCTATGCTTTGAAAATTACAGGGGAGCGATGCCCAACTTCGAAGCCAAAAATTTAAAGTTTTACCGTTATGCGGCCGCGAGATTCTTTTGATGTCCATCAAGGGATCAACACAGTCTTCTCGTCTCATCCACAAGGTGGTACACACTTGAGCCTTCGATTTTTCCAGGAGTGCAGAGAGCGAAAGTGAGCGTAAGCCCTAGATATCGAGGATGACTGTACGTAACTGTAACGTATTGTAGATGCATCAATATTAGTCGTTAGACTAATGGTATGACGTCGACAACGGTGAGTTTAATAGCTCAGCATTATACTGTGTGTGAAGACGTCACAATACGTCTACACACGGTTCATTTACACATGAGGTATCTAAAGAAACATATACAGATACATTCTGACACTCGAGTACCAAAAAAGATCCGGCTGTAATACTCACAAGTTTTTATACGAGTTACTTCCCTTTATTCACATTTATTAACCTTGAGACCTGATTAATTTGGTGGAGGAAAACTCTAGAAATGTTCCGAAAAGAACGTTCCGGAAATTTCGACAACATAGATGTCGCTTCGGTCGATGATTCTAGATCGTTAGAGAAGTGGCTGGAAAAGTAAGGAAAAGGGTTATATACGTATAAATATGGCGAGTCGACAGATGTACCCCAACCCTTACACGCCTCAACAGCCGAATAATTCCGATTTACCGCCAGGTTGGGAAATGATATTGGATAAAATGACAGGATGGCCATATTTTATTGACCACAACACGAGACAGACATCTTGGGAAGACCCCCGTATCCGAATGGTGAGTACTCTGTCAAAAGTTTTCTGCGATTTCTCGGTCTGCTTTATTTCACAATATCAATTGCTTTAATGCAATGAAAGTAATGCGACTTATGTTAATACCTCCTGCTTCTGATTAACTACAGTAAGTTCTAAATATAAGTTGTACAGTATGACTCGAAAAAGTTCTACAAAAGTGCAAGTGTCAAACCTGTTCAATACACTCGAGTCACTGAGTCAGACGATAAAAAAAACCTCCGAAATCGGGCATATTTGTTCACAGAGATGTACCTAAGCAAAATAAAGTATTTTTCTTTTAAATAACCCTTAAATAGATTGCACTTGCCCATTCAATGGCTGCATGTGGAAATAAAATTAGTGAAAATATGTCATCGTTTGTTTACAATTTGATAAAGCATTCCACTTGTTCCTATTGTCATTGGTAATCCTGGGGTCAGAACATAGATTCACTAATGATCATTCATCAGCATGGATTACAATTGTAAGTGGCATGGTGAATGGTTAACTGTAAACAAACTTGAGAAATATTAAAATTTGTGTTACTGTTCGCAAATGTAGTTTATAGCATACATTTCTGTAGTTAGTTAATAGGGATGTCACAATATATCAATAAAACAAGGATTATAATCTTAATACTGCAATAATTTTGTCTACATTGCAAAATAGTTGTATGCATTGTGATATCTTCTTCCAATAACTGCGACTGACCTCATATGTACTGGTAGGAGTGCAATTGTTGCAATCCTGTGGTCTTGGAGGTGGCATTTATGTCATAACACATTTTTATAATGATTTTTGAAAATGAAAATGATATATAACATGGCAACAAATGTAGGTTAAAAGAGAGTATGTTTTATACTGGCAGAAGGTATGTGCAGGCAAGTGATTGGGCAACCCCCACCGACAATACCTACGTATACGTCATAGTCATCTACCTGCAGTATTAGGGAAGGGAATATATAAATATGTACAGCTCTGACAGGATTTGGCTCTACCATAGGGTAGTTTTGGGTTGGTAGTCATACAGAGCTGTTTCGAAAGAGTTCAAGTCAGGTGACTGAGCTATGTGTTATGGTAACTATAGTGAATTCAATGTTCTAATAGTCCTAGGGAAGAATGCATTTTTGTATTGCTCTTTATTAGTGGAAATCTGCTGAAGTTTCTGTGCTCCCCGATTCTGTCATCAGATATTTTAAAATGCTCAATTGGAATAATGGCAACTTTGTTTTTAAGAATTTTGTACATTGTAATAAGTCTGGCTTTTGCCCTTCTTTCTGTATATATTTATCATCGTAGGCATATTGAGACACCCTTCAATTTTAACGTTTGTTTATTATGTTCAGTTCAGTGGGCCTGCTAGACTCTATTACAATCAACATTTTGTTGGTAATGAAATTAACTAAATTGATGAACAAAACTCTGAAATCTATCATTCTTGTCTTGTAACAAATAATTGTGTTAAATATGATCAGCTCTCCACTCAGTACTGCGTATTTATCTTATTATCAAAAAATCTTGAAAAGTACAGCATCATTAATATTTTCTTTACAACAATTTAAAATTTCTGCTTCAAGTGAACACCACAAGTTTTGGAATTGAGTTTAAATAGTTTCATTATGATAAATACGCTTCAACATGTGGGTGAGTCAACATGGACTGAGGAATTTGCATCAGTAAAGTCTTAAAAGTAATATTGTGAAAGAGTCATTAAGATATGGCAGGGGAAATCGAAAGGAAATAATAACTTGTCTGTTCATTCAATTTTCAGTGTCATGTATTGTGCATGAAAAGTATAAAATGAGCTTATTTTGATGTGAAATACATTTTAATATTTCCAGGGTCAGAGACAACCACAGCCACCATCTTACGGAGGAGGTTTACGTGAACTTCCGATTAAGCATGAAAATAGCGGCATGCCACAGCAGTATTCACAGATGCCACAGCCCTATCCTCAGCAACAGTATCCACAGCAACCGTATTCACAACAGCAGCCCTTCCCACCTCAGCAGCCGTGGCAGAATCCTAGCTCCACCCTCAGTGATGTACACATGGCCACTCCCCCGAGGACATCCACCCCTCCTAGAGTGGGCACACCACCAAGGCATAGTGGAAACTTCAACACACAACAGGGAAGATCTTCTCCCGTGGTGAGAGAGATCCCTATTCATCATATATCTTCTACAGGAAATAGAGGTCAACAGCCTGAGACGTCTACTCAAGGACCCAACTCAGATTTGGGAGGTTATACAATATACACCGGGGTGTCTGGGGGACCTCAACAAGCACCAACTAGTTCTCAGAACTACCAACAGGGACCAACTAGTCAAGCGTCTGGTCAGCCACAGCCCTTTTCTCAGCCTCCTCAGCAGCCTTACCCCCAGCAACAGTCTTACCAGTCACCACCCCAACCATCTTACCAACAGCCGATGCAGCAGGGCTTCCCTCCACCTCCTCACAGTCAGCAACCCACCGCCCCACAAGCCTTCCCACAACCCCCACCAATGTCGCAAGGTGACGGCCGGGGACCAGCTGAAAGGGTTATCCCTATACACCACCAAAGTCAAGGTCACAACCAACAACAGCCTCATTACGAGGGCACACCACACCCACGACAACAGATACCACAGCCAGACTACCCCAACTCTGTTCCGTCTGCTCCTCCGTCACAGTATCATGCAGGACCAACGGTCAGCCAGTCCAATACAACTTCATCTCTACCACAGCACCATGCTGATCCAACGGTCAGCCAGTCCGAGTCCGGCAGGAAAGGTTCTACTGATAGTCTCAACGGACAGTCTGGAGGACATGGTCAGCCAGAAAAACCTAAACCCAAGACCCCTATGGACATCATATCAGATATTGTCTCCGAGGTTCGACACTACGAAGCAAAAGTTGCTGATTTTAGGGGTTTAAAGACTGATAAAGGATATAAATATCTTGAAGAAATGCTTACTCGTAATTTATTGAAGTTGGACGGCATCGAGTCCGGATCAAACAATGACATCCGTCAAGCACGAAAAAATGCTGTACGTGAAATTCAAGCTAGTTTGGATCAACTAGAATTGAAAGCATTTTCGGCAGAACAAAGTGTGGACTCTAGTCAGAACAGTGCCTCGGAACAGTCGGGAAGCGCCTCAAACAATAACAAACAGCCTCTTAATATATCACATATTTCTGTGTCCTCAACTGAGGATAAGGCTAATCCCACCAAAGTCAAAGAAATGGTTTTAGACAGTGAAATTAACTGCTAGCTGTGATACTTACAAGATTTTCAGCATATTGATATTTAAACATTGTTTTAAAATATTGTAGTTGTCTGAATATATTTGGTTTCTGATGACTTGTGGGAGATATATAATAGATTTTAGCATTTCTTTGATAGAAGCTTATATCCTTTATGAAAACATTCACAAATTAATGAACTAAGGAATGTAACTATACTTGACCCGTATATTCAAAAGATTTATAGAACATGAGTTGTGAAGCATTGTTAAAATGTTTTAACACATGCACTGTGAAGTATTGCTAATATTTTGCATGAAAAATATACCTGTTCCCAATTGTTTATCCGGTCAAACACTTTCAATAGTTAAATATCAGGTCAATCAATTTTGTGACACTCTTTTCAAACCTACAAATCATACCATTGCCCTGTACGATAGACATACTGTTTGTACACATACAGTATATCAAGTTCTTCAGAACTCTTTGTGAAATATAAGATAGGAAACATTGTTACCAGAGTTTTAACAATATTTCAGAATTAAGGAACCTCTGTTATTTGAGATTGATTTGTCAATGACACACCGGTTGAAAATCATGTGTAATGTAAGTTCATATCCTTCGTTTCAATTAATGTCAAATTTGGTTTCATTACATTGATTTATTACAGATATGTATTTTTTAACATCAACATTGTGAAAAATCAAAACTACAGACAATGTAAGTAAGAAATGTTCTAGTTGAGCTGTTACTATATGGCATTATATACAGATGTTCGTTAATCTCTCCCATTACTGTGAACAGTTTGTTAAACAGTGAACAGTAAGAATAGAAATAGTACATACTTAATGTACTGTATTTGACTTTAATGACAATTGTTATAATTTTTGTTGGTTGTACATATTTTTATCAAATAAAACTTGTTTGAAGCAAGAGGCTTTGATATTAATAGGTTCATTGTTTATACTGATTTTTTTTTGCATATGTTGAAGTGTGTCCATGGGTTTCTTGTCAGAGAAGAAAAGTGGTTAATTTCCGTTTTATCATTGGTAAACAAATTTAACTACTGTAGTATCAGAATCCCCGAGATTTTTTGAAAATTCAAGAATATGAAAAACAAATTGTTGTAAATTATGGTCATAGAATTTTCAAAAGACAAGAGTAACAATGTTATACAGGTGGCAAGTTGCTTTTTTAAATTGTCCCAGATTGGTCCAGAAAAAATGCTTGTCTGTCCCTAACTTCTATCCTATTAATTAACTACATGTAATTAATAAATATTCAAATTTTTGGAAATTTATTGAAAAGTTTAAATTCAAGAAATATTTTGTGTTAATTAATAATATTGAGGAAG
Source organism: Mizuhopecten yessoensis (assembly GCF_002113885.1). Lineage (NCBI taxonomy): Eukaryota > Metazoa > Mollusca > Bivalvia > Pectinida > Pectinidae > Mizuhopecten > Mizuhopecten yessoensis. The sequence goes on along the minus strand of NW_018408758.1, from coordinate 183,497 downwards.
TAATTTTGAATCTCAGAATATTTTGTTTGCAGATATAATGGTTATGATAAAACATTGATTCCAATATAAATTGTTTGAGGCTGGATCTAGTACACTATACATTTATATATATAAGTATACTTATGTATACTTGATGACCTTGGTTCTGTACAATGTAGGCTTGATTTGGTTCTGTAAACTCCATTCAAACGCCCCTTGTTTCATTTACTACCTCTGGCTTACTGCCCTAGTATTTCATGGTCCCCTTTATCGCAGATATTTAGAATTGTAATTATAAAAATTGGGGACATGTCTTGTACCCAAACAACTTTTGATAACCTTGACATTTCAAATGTGTTCATTCACCCATGATGTAAAATCTTTCAACTTAATTTTGGATATAGTGGAAAGTCTGAAGATAATAAGATGGTTGCCATGGACACACCTCTGCTTGATATTGTTATAGATGCATGGTATTTAGATCTGTTTGAACGCTACTGCAATGTGTAGTATTTAAAAATAGCATTGAATATAGTGTTTGTTAAAAAAGGAAAATTGTGGTGAAAAAAATCAAGGGCAGAATTTAATGTATGTGTCTGTTCAGTGTGAAGATAAAAACACTGACAGTCTTTTATATGTGAAATTGTAAGATTGTCACATGTACAAACATGCCCTTTCTGGGGCCAAATACCAGCCCCACTCCTAAGGCAAAACCTGTACATGTTCCCAATCCAAACTCTAAACTTCCCAATTAGATGCGGGTCGATAAATAATTGTGTTTATTAATCAAGACAGTGTCGTCATGTGTATATTTTTGTTGCCTGTTGTTTGCTGAAATTCTTGTCAACGGAGAAACAATTCTTTAGATAGATGTTCTATCAGGATTTTCCTTATTATTGCCGCTTTCCCCAATTTCCCTTGTTACCTAATTTAAGAGCCTTAGGCCCCATTCCCAAAGTAATTAAGATGCCCTGGACATGTCACATTTAGCGTTTACAAAATACAATGTTCAATATATTTACAAGGGGTCTTTCTAAATTGAATCAGAACGAAGCATTTTGTATTGGTTTTTCTTATTTTTTTTTAAAACAAAACACGTATTTGAGGGAGTCATTTATATATACAGTGAAAATAAATATAGGACTTGTAGCAAAGAAAGATTCAGGAGAAGTCTTACTATAGTTCCACAAACTTCAGCATCAACATTTTAAAAGTTATTTATTTGGATGTCTCAAAAAGTGACTCTCCTAACTAATATAGTCCAGACTACAGCGATTACATAATAACATATGAATATGAAAACAAAATCACGGTGTGTGCGTACATGAGGGTGTGGCACAGATCCCCACGGTCCAGGTGTATGTGTGACTCTATATAAGTTGATACAGTGTATGTCAATGTCCCACCGCCTTGCATCTAGAATACTCTCATACAATCCAGGTAACTAATTTGTGCCATTTCATTTCATTTCTTTTTTTCGTCTTGACAACCAGAAGACAAATTAGGTTTTGTTTATTCTCTTTTTGGAGCGAAAAAAAAACAGAACAAGGAGAATAAAGGTTTGATACTATTTTTAACAAACTTGCACCAATTAGGCACTACATAAAACAGCAGGGCTGTACCTCTTAAGTATATGTGAACATGAATGGTTTGTACCAGGTATACATTGCTTACATGAATGGTATATGTGAACATGAATGGTTTGTACCAGGCATACATTGTTTACATGTATGGTTTGTACCAGGTATACATATACTTAAGAGGTACAGCAGGGCTGTACCTCTTAAGTATATGTGAACATGAATGGTTTGTACCAGGCATACATTGTTTACATGTATGGTTTGTACCAGGTATACACTGTTTACATGAATGGTATATGGGAACATGAATGGTTTTTACCAGGTATACATTGTTTACATGGATGGTATATGTGAACATGAATGGGTTGTACCAGGTATACATTGTTTGCATGAATGGTTTGTACCAGGTATAGATTGTTTACATGTACACTGACTGTACCTGTGTACAACTTTGTGTATATGTGTGTATATATATACACAAAGTTGTACACAGGTACAGTCAGTGTACATGTAAACAATGTATACCTGGTAAAAACCATTCATGTAAACAATGTATGCCTGGTACAAACCATTCATGTTCACATATACCATCCATGTAAACAATGTATACCTGGGACAAACCATTCATGTAAACAATGAATACCTGGTACAAACCATTCATCTTCACATATACTTAAGAGGTACAGCCCTGCTGTACCTCTTAAGTATATGTATACCTGGTACAAACCACACATGTAAACAATGTATACCTGGCACAAACCATTCATGTAAACAATGTTTACCTGGTACAAACCATTCATGTTCACATATACTTAAGAGGTACAGCAGGGCTGTACCTCTTAAGTATATGTGAAGATGAATCGTTTGTACCAGGTATACATTGTATACATGAATGGTTTGTACCAGGAATACATTGTTTACATGAATGGCTTGTACCAGGTATACATTGTTTGCATGAATGGTTTGTACCAGGTAAACATTGTTTACATGAATGGTTTTTACCAGGTATACATTGTTTACATGGATGGTTTGTACCAGGTATACACTGTTTACATGAATGGTATATGTGAACATGAATGGTTTGTACCAGGTAAACATTGTTTACATGAATGGTTTGTACCAGGTATACATTGTTTACATGTACACTGACTGTACCTGTGTACAACTTTGTGTATATGTGTGTATATATATTTGATAACTGGTATATGTGGATATAACGTGTTTTCAAAAGGACCAAATTTTTTCCTAGGAAAGTTTTGATGTTTGAATTTTTTTCTGGATATGCAATAATTATCAATAGGAAAATTTCTGTAATCAATAGTATGAATATTAATGCAAAACAAGGATGTTTTCCTCACTATAATACACAAATGATATGGATAGTTTAGGACACATTTGCAAGTTACACAAACATAAATATTGGTAAAATTGTAGAAATAGAATATGATTACATAATGATTAACTATTTCTGAGGGAGATAATGCCAAAAGATATATGTATGGTAGCATATAATCATATCATCCATCTATGACCCACGCCTGGTAATAAGCCCACGCCTGGTAATAAGCCCATGCCTGGTAATAAGCCCACCCATACTATAGCGTTTCAATACAAATGTCAAAACAAATGATAAGTTATTGTCCTGTGATAGCGCCGTCCACTCCCAGCCCGACTTAGAGACAGAGGTTATGTGTTGGCCGTTGGATTGTTACAAAATAAATACCTCACTTTATATACGTGGTAGTCTCAGTGTACCAGGTGGAATGTACAGGGTCACAATATGTTTGAAAAAACATATATATGGTGGTGGTGGTGGGTTTATATATGTAATTTCACGTTTGTCTTTTTCTGTTACTGAAAAGAACAAGTGTTTTAATGATACAGGGTAACATACATTCACCAAATATATTTTCAAATTGTTGTTATAATGTTAAATTGAAGGAGGTAAAGTTTGAGTAGGACCAATTTTACTATGTCTGCTTGAACGTGTTCATGTTTCTTCCTGTTAACAAATAGTACTTAGTACAGAGTACTTACCAACCATCAGTTAATGTTCATGTCCGACAACAACGTGGTGCTGGCATGTAGTGTTACCCTTGTCAGTATGTATTATAGCGTTCAGGTGGGGTATGGGCAGTACTACAGCCATGGTCATGTGAATTATTATGATATGCTTTTCTATGAGTGCAGCATGTTGCGTGACTTTTTGTTACCTTGACCTTTGAGTTTGTTTGTTACTTTGACCTTTGACCTTGGCCTCTGTGTCCTTGATTCATTCCTTAGTGTATGAGTGGAGTTTCTTTGTCTTAAAGACTCATTTCTAGTTCAGTTTCATTTTCCTCTGCAGTTCTATGGTGGGACATTATGCTGATTTGTGTAAAAATTACTCCAAAATGTTTTTGTGAAATTTTATGTGTGTCAGTTGCTGTAGATCCTTTTTGTGTTCGTGATTTAAAAAAAAAGTTGTGATAAGAGTAGATCATGATATGGGCTTGAATACCTTATACAATTTTACACCAAAGATTGTCTACCTCCTCTGCAGCAATAGGTCATTATAAGGGGAGGTAACTGTGATGAGTGTTTGTCAGTGGGAGTCTTTCAGAATGATATGCGTGTGACATTGCGATTGATAAATAAGTGTTTGTTCAATGTGCTGTGGTTAGATTTGGAATGTGATTATGTTATTTGTGAGTAGTATTGATGCTTAAATTGACAAACAAATCCAGGTTGTTTTGTTGACAAACAAATCCAGGTTGTTTTGTAGACGCACTTAGATTTATCTTGTTCTTCTTTTTAATGCTACCTTTTAAACTTATTTATTAAAATGCTCTTACTTTACAAAATAATATGTGTCCTTGTTTTTAATGTTTTGTGTGTTTGCATGTCAAAGTCAGTCAATTACACTTTTTCATCAAACTGTAACAGGCTGAAATTTGCCCAAGTTGATTGTTTGGTCCCTTCCCTAAAATAATAATGAAATGTTGTATGATGTTGTTAGGTTTTGTATTGAACAAATCAAATGAACCTTTAAAGATAGTGTTTGTTTATAACAGAGATGAGTTGGTTGGAAGCCTCTCACTGTAAAGGGAGGCTATCTAATTACCTCCCTTTATTGAAGTGGTACTGGCAGGGTCATTCAACAAATCCTTCATCAGAATTAATGACATTCAGTTCATTGCCATTGAAAAAATATTGATAATGTGCTGAATGTATGACATTTTGATTGTGTTGATGAACCAAAGTGTTCACTTGATTGTGTTGATGAACCAAAGTGTTCACTTGATTGCGTTTATGAACAAAAGTGTTCCCTTGTTTATATCCAGCCCATGGTCACCATCACCTAGTGATGGGCTTGTCAAATCTCCCTTCATTCTGGTTAATGGTCTTTCTCTCCATCATCAATCTGAGAAGAATTCTTGTTATCGTTATTAGTCCCCTACGGGTGAAACCGGGGGGACTATAGTTTTCCCCTCCGTCTGTCCGTCTGTCTGTCTGTCCGTCTGTCCGAAGAGGTTTGTCAGCACTCTAGAGCCTTCATTCTTTCATAGATTTTAATCAAACTTTACACACATGTAAAGAATTAAAATATCTTCAACAAGTTCGAGTTTCAAGGTCATGGGATCAAGGTCAAGATCATTATTACTATAAATAGAAAAACTTTGTCAGCACTCTAGCGTCTTCATTCTTTCTTGGTTTTTAATCAAACTTCACACAGTCATAAAGAATTAAAATATCTTCGACAAGTTCGAGTTTCAAGGTCATCGGATCAAGGTCAAGGTCACTATTACTATAAATAGAAAATCTTTGTCAGCACTCTAGCGTCTTCATTCTTTCTTGGATTTTAATCAAACTTCACACACTCATAAAGAATTAAAATATCTTTGACAAGTTCGAGTTTCAAGGTCATCGGATCAAGGTCAAGGTCACTGTTACTATAAATAGAAAATCTTTGTCAGCACTCTAGTGTCTTCATTCTTTCATGGATTTTAATCAAACTGCACACACTCATAAAGAATTAAAATATCTTCGACAAGTTTGAGTTGGACAGGTTCGAGTTTTAAGGTCAAATGGTCAAGGTCACAGTTACTATAAATAGAAAATTTTATTTAACATTCTTCCTTGCCTGTTTATCAAACTTCACACACTTGTAAAGATACCTTTACAATCAACAAATAAGATTTCTTAGTATTTTTATTCCTTTACCGGTGAAACTGGGTGGGGGTGGCAGGGAGGGAGAAGAAAACAAGAATACCTAAAGTTTTCCTCGCTGTCTGTCCGAAGAAGTTTGTCAGCATTCTTGCGCCTTCATTCTTTCCTAGTTTTTAATCAAACTTCACATTATTGTAAAGAATTTAAATATCTTGGACAATTTCAAGGTAATCAGGACAAGACAAGGTCACTATTACTATTTAAAAAAATCTTTGTCAGCACTCTAGTGCCTCATTCTTTCATGGATTTTAGTCAAACTTCACATTATTGTAAAAAAATTCAATATATTGGACACGTTCAAGTTCAAGGTCCTCGGATCTAGGTTGAGGTCACTGTTGCATCTTAATAGATTGCGGGGGCCGGTAGGGGACATGTATTGCTTCAGCAATACTCAGTATGCTTGTTTCTCTAGATATATACTCTTTTAAAAATAACATGAAAGTTCAGCTCGGTCTTTAGTTGTGGACGTTTCATTTTGAGACCTATCATATAAACAAAATGGCCACCAGACAGTCTTCATGTGTTTTGATTGTTCAAAACTTAAGTTGTTGTCGCTTTTTCTGAGGAAGTACATAAAAGATCTTTTTCAAATTTCAGCTGCATGACGAGATTAATCCCAGGCAGCCATCTTGGAATCTTACAGGTCAATATGTTATCATCGCTATATCTTTAAAGGATGCTGTCAAACCAAGCTGTGTGATGTCTTAATCAATAGTTAGACGAATCTACTGTTGACAAGGCTGCCAATCGAATAGATAAAAGATCAAGCTTAATAGAATTAATGAAGATCTTACGATGATAGACACTAAGATCCGTTATATCGGAACAGAAAGGGGGCTATCAGAAAACGGAAGATCCCTCTCACATCTTGCCCATTACTATTTTATTTAATAGGACAAACTTTGAAAGGACACCGTCAAACCTAGCTGTGTGAGGTTTTATCATTTACTGTTTACACGACCACAATTGGAATAGATAAAAGATCAAACTAATAGAACTAATGAAGAACGTACAATGATGATCTACTGTTGGCAATAATATCAACCTAACCTATTGTACATTTCCCGATCTTACTGGCGGTAACTGATACAGTGCCGACCATTCATGAAACAGTTCCCATACACAAACTCGTATCCAATGCGCAAGCCCAATTTCTTGTTTCGACGTTATGTTTGTAAAAGCTATCGACGACCTTTACAGAGACTTAAAGAGATCGAATACTGTCCCTGTGTATGCTGTCATTGTGGAACTGTATATGGCTTGGTCGAGAGGATTATGTACGTATAAAGTTGAGAAAAGTTTGGTATAAATTTAAGTGAGTAAGCTTACAAACTCTGCTACCCTCGTCAAGTACTATCCCCACAGCACACTGAGACATCCACTCTACAGCTCCCTCACCCTTAGGGGTTTATCGTAGTGTAACCAGATAAGTCATACATTGTTTTTGATACTTCAAAGGCGCCGACAGGTGATATAGCCTACCTGTACACAGGTAAATAACCCCAGCGGCCGTACAGGTCACTTGGCGAAACCGAGTCATCAATTGTGAACATTCTTACAGTACATATTTACCTAAACCGGTATGTCTTTTGATATAGTTGTGACGTCATTAAAAGTATGACGTAATGTGGTGAACGTGTATTTTAAATTAATTATCGTTGCCGATATAGATTTTTTATCCTTTTATTCCCTGCATAAATGGATGGATGTATGTACATGGATTACTTAAGGTTTCCCATTTCCCCTGTATATGACTTAGTTTGGACAGACGTATATTACTTCTGGCTTTACAAGTCTCTGGTTTAAAAAAAAAGAAGGTAATTGTGAAAACGCCATTGTCTTTATTCTAAAAACATCTTTCAAAAGTAAATCGGCTCACTTCGCTCGACAAATATATATCTATACATTCGCTTTAACAAATGGAAAAGTATGGTTGCCAGAATCAAACATCTCTCTTACTGTTTATTTAGTTTAAAGGTTAAACGACGACCTAACTTGAAAGAATGCTGTCGAACCAAGCTGTGTGATGCCTTAATCAATAGTTAGACGAATCTACTACTAACCTAATAGAATCACTGACTTAGACTAATCTAATTCCGTGATACTTAGACTAATCTAATTCCGTGGTACTTAGACTAATCTAATTCCGTGGTAGAACTAATGAAGATCTTACGATGATAGACACCAAGATCCCTCTGTGACAGTTTGGGCTTCGTTAAATCGGAACAAAAAGGGGGCTTCGTTACATCGGAACTGTACGCGCCCGGTCGCGATGGTATATGTAAATATTTAACAAGCCATTTCGATATAGAAGCTTGTATATGGCCAGCGACTTGGTAACGATCTGTCGTATACGGAGCTCTGATAGACTATTATGATTGTTAGGTTGGTTATTGAATGAGGAGAGATGTTTGTATCGCGCACAAGGGAGGTTTGTGGTGTGCGTTTCCTGTCTAGACAGCGAGCGATCGCTCAGAACTGACCAACACAGAAAACTCTTTATAGATCAATGTGTCTGATGCATCTAACGGAAAATGTAAAGAAACAGCTTACTTTCCACGCCGTTTTAGAAAGTAATTTTCCGGAAACATAGCAATAACGTGTATTGTAAAAAGAAATGTTTCCGTGTGTTATTTTTTTCGAGGTAAATTCTGACTTCTCAAAGCGGAGCGAGAGGTGCACTGAAGCAAACATTTATTTACAATATATTCTGTTTCTATACACCCACGTACAACATAACATAAACAAACTCATTAATTCGGAGGCGTACCGCAGCATTTCGGCTAATTTCGATTCGTTCTCGCGTACATAAATTCGGATAAGTCATAATTGACATATTTTTTTACTCGCAGAGAAATGTTCAACCATGAATAAGTATTGTTTGATAAACGCGACTATAAGCACATGGACATGAGAATCATTCACAGAGAGTATATAAGGTATTTTTAAGCGTTTTAAGGTTTAGAACAACACTCTGACAGTTCAAAAAAAATCAAAAAAATCTCCAAATGATGGAAGATATTCCACAATCCAACATTGGTGGGGTGGGTTCCGTAAAAGGCCCTTATCTCCATGTTGTATGTCTGCCCCGCGATCGTTCCCACTTTTTTCAGTATGTACAAAGGTTCTTCGGCCAGAAAGCTATCCAAACACTTACACGTCGCTACTCAAGTGAAAAGATTTCGCTTTGTCACTGGTATATAGGTATAAAGCCTCGTCTTTATGTGGAATGTCAACAGTGGGTGACACTAAGTTCGTACACCGTATATCGGTAACGGATTAGTCAGGGCCAAGTCAGGGCCAAGTCGTTTCTTGCAATATTTTCATTCCTTGGACTTATAAAAACTGTTTCTATCTATTTTTCATGTGGACATATTGGAACTGAATTGCAGACATTTTTCCTGAATACAGAGAATCTCAAAAGTGTTCCCATATTTGAACCTTGTCTTGGCACAGCATTACAAAAAACAGCTCGCTTAATCATTGATATTAAGTTGGTGCTGTTCCTTGTGTTGAGATGAATTGTAAGATTGTAATTATCGTAACTCACTATACACGTGCGTGTTTTATTCGTGATTTGTCAAGTGCTCGAAGATATTGCGGATGGAAATGTCGGGTAAATTTGTCAGAAATATGTATTTAACAAGGCTATACAACTTACAGTATGGTTAGTTTTACCTATAGAAAATTAAAAATAAAGTTTAATAGAATTTAAATGGACCTCAGAGTATGCCGTGAAGCCCATTCATTTATATGTGACATATCCCTGTGGACACGGTTATGTTTCTTTTCTAAAGAAGACAGAAGTTATTTAGGAAATCTCAATGGAGGTTAGAGAATACACAATAAGCAAACACGGGACCAGTAGGACAGTCAGGCTAACAATGCTGTGAAATACTGTGCCAGGGTCCCGAGGATCACGTATTGTCAGTGTTTGGGGCCGCGAGTCCAGTAGAAAGGTTGCATTCCATTCACAAATTATGGTGACCTAACCAACCACGACCTCAATGGCTGTAACTGTGATGTCATAAAACATAACTCGTGCATTTATGAAGTAAATATTCCCTGATAGTGTTAGCTTTGTATACGTATTACCTATAGATTGAAGAGGTTACGCTGACATAGAACAGAATGTGTCTCACAGAACAATTGCTACCTATCTGGGTTTTCCGAAAGGGCTAACTAAGTATGAACCATTCGGGTTACGCTTTACCCAGACGCTGCTGACTATTGAATGGCGACTACCGCAATAGACTATACTGAGTATTCATCGAAGGATATGTACACAATAAATACAATAGTTAAACTTGGCATCAGTGCATGACACATATTAGATTAAGTTTCCATGGTCCAAAGCTGTTCTACCTGTTAAGTATACGCCCTTTCTTTTGAACACGGACCCGAGCATGTGTTACAGGTAACAGCTACGGTACCCACAGGTGACAGAATCATCACATAGAAATAGTCATTCTCAATATCCAGGGGTCACGCTCACTTTCGCTCTCTAAACAGAGCGTAACCCATGGATATCAAGGATAAGAAGTAGTAGTATGGCAACCCTACCAGGCCAAAACGTTGAGGGTATAACTAAATAGTCACATATTGTCACTAAAAAAAGTATTTGAAACGTTACCCCTGTTTTGTCAGCAATAGGGAATATAGTCCGATATAAACCATTCTTTTCTCAACAATAGGACTATAGTCCGATACAAACCCCTGTTTTGTCAGCAATAGGGAATATAGTCCGATATAAACCCTTCTTTTCTCAACAATAGGACTATAGTCCGATACAAACCCATGTTTTGTCAGAAATAGGACTTTAGTCCGATACAAACCCCTGTTTTGTCAGAAATAGGACTATAGTCCGATACAAACCCCTGTTATGTCAGCAATAGGATTATAGTCCGATACAAACCCCTGTTTTGTCAGAAATAGGACCATAGGCGGATACAAACCCCTGTTTTGACAGCAATAGTACTATAGTCCGATACAAACTCATGTTATGTTAGCAATAGGACTATAGTCAGATACAAACTCCTGTTACGTCAGCAATAGGAACATAGTCGGATACAAACCCTGTTACGTCAGCGATAGGACCATAGTCCGATATGTACCCCTGTTACGTCAGCAATACGACCATAGTCCGATATAAATCCATGTTATGTCAGCAATAGGAACATAGTCGGATACAAACCCTTGTTTTGTCAGCAATAGGACTATAGCCCGATACAAACCCTTGTTTTGTCAGAAATAGGACCATAGGCGGATACAAACCCCTGTTTTTACAGCAATAGGACTATAGTCCGTTACAAACCCCTGTTATGTTAGCAATAGGACCATAGTCCAATATAAACCCTGTTACGTCAGCACTAGGACCATAGTCCGAGATAAACCCCTGTTACGTCAGCAATACGACCATAGTCCGATATAAATCCATGTTATGTCAGCAATAAGACCATAGTCGGATACAAAACCCTGTTATGTCAGCAATAGCATTTTAGTCGGATACAAACTCCTTTTATGTCAACAATAGGACTATAGTCCGATGCAAACCCTGTTACGTCAGCGATAGGACCATAGTCCGATACAAGCCCTTGTTTTGTCAGCCAAAGGAATATAGTCCGATACAAACCCTGTTACGTCAGCGATAGGACCATAGTCCGATACAACCCCCTGTTACGTCAGCGATAGGACTATAGTCCGTTACAAACCCCTGTTATGTTAGCAATAGGACTATAGTCCGACACAAACCCTTGTTATGTCACTATAGTCCGATACAAACTTCTGTTACGTCCTGTTTTGTCAGCAATAGGACCATAGTCAGATACCAACCCCTGTTACGTCAGCAAGAGGACTATAGTCCGATACAAAAGGACTATAGTCCGATACAATCCCTTGTTATGTCACTATAGTCCGATACAAACCACTGTTACGTCAGCAATAGGACCATTGTCCGATATAAACCCCTGTTACGTCAGCAAGAGGACTATAGTCCGATACAAAAGGACTATAGTCCGATACAAAGTCCTGTTACGTCAGCAATAGGACCATAGTCTGATACAAACCCCTGTTTTGTCAGCAATAAGACCATAGTCGGATACAAAACCCTGTTATGTCAGCAATAGGATTATAGTCCGATACAAACCCCTGGTTTGTCAGAAATAGGACCATTGTCCGATACAAACCCCTGTTGCGTCAGCAATAGGACTATAGCCCGATACAAACCCTTGTTTTGTCAGAAATAGGACCTTAGTCCGATACAAACCCCTCTTTTGACAGCAAAACGACCATAGTCCGATACAAACCCCCGTTTTGTCAGCAATAGGACCATTGTCCGATATAAACCCCTGTTACGTCAGCAAGAGGACTATAGTCCGATACAATCCCTTGTTATGTCACTATAGTCCGATACAAACCCTTGGTTTGTCAGCAATAGGACTATAACCCGATACAAACCCTTGTTTTGTCAGAAATAGGACCTTAGTCCGATACAAACCCCTGTTGCGTCAGCAATAGGACTATAGTCGAATACAAACCCTGTTACGTCAGCACTAGGACCATAGTCGGATACCAACCCCTGTTATGTCAGCAATAGCATTTTAGTCGGATACAAACTCCTGCTAGGGCAGCAATAGGACTATAGTCTGATACAAACCCTGTTACGTCAGCAATACGACCATAGTCCGATATAAATCCATGTTATGTCAGCAATAGGAACATAGTCGGATACAAACCCCTTTTTTGTCAGCAATAGGACCATTGTCCGATATAAACCCCTGTTACGTCAGCAATAGGAACATAGTCGGATACAAACCCCCGTTTTGTCAGCAATAGGACCATTGTCCGATATAAACCCCTGTTACGTCAGCAAGAGGACTATAGTCCGATACAAACTCATGTTATGTTAGCAATAGGACTATAGTCGGATACAAGCTCCTGCTAGGTCAGCAATAGGACTATAGCCCGATACAAACCCTTGTTTTGTCAGAAATAGGACTTTAGTCCGATACAAACCCCTGTTTGGTCAGAAATAGGACTATAGTCGGATACATACTCCTGTTATGTCAGCAATAGGACCAAAGTCCCATACAAACTCCTGTTATGTTAGCAATAGGACTATAGTCCTATACAAACCCTGTTACGTCAGCAATACGACCATAGTCCGATATAAACTCTGTTACGTCAGCAATAGGAACATAGTCGGATACAAACCCCCGTTTTGTCAGCAATAGGACTAGAGTCCGATACAAACCCTGTTATGTCAGCAATAGGACTATAGTCGGATACAAACTCCTGCTAGGTCAGCAATAGGACTATAGTCCGATACAAACTCCTGTTATGTTAGCAATAGGACTATAGTCCGATACAAACCCTTGTTATGTCAGCAATAGGACCAAAGTCCCATACAAACTCCTGTTATATCAGAAATAGGACTATAGTCGGATACAAACTCCTGTTATGTCAGCAATAGGACCATAGTCCGATACAAACCCTTGTTTTGTCAGCAATAGGACTATAGTCCGATACAAACCCTTGTTTTGTCAGCAATAGGACTATAGTCCGATATAAACCCGTTATGTCAGCAATAGGACCATAGTCCCATACAAACCCCTGTTATGTCAGCAATAGGACCATAGTCCGATACAAACCCCTGTTTTGTCAGCAGCAGGGACCAAAATTCGATACTATTTCTTGGCTGTTTAATTACAGGATATGTTGCTGATCTGAAATTTAAATCCAGTCAAGTCACACCAATAATTAAATATTACAGTATTATTTAACATAAAATTAATTATATGTTATATAATAGATAGTATTACACCAACGTTCTGTACCATACTAGGGGAGGTAACCCAACCATATCTCTCAAAATTTTCCTAACGAGGACATTTACCGCACGGTGTTTTTAAACTTTCTTCTGGAATGTAAACACAACTTCACCTGTTTTTTTCGTAAAGTAGTTCTAGTACATTCGCGTAATACATAGTAAAGAATTTAAAGCATACATATCTAGGTCCTCCTGATATATATATATCCGAGTGCAGGGGCGGATACAGGATTTTTTGAACGGGGTGGGGGGGGGTGGCGCGCTCCCGGTAAATGTGTTTGCTGAGCGCAGCGAGGTGCACCGCCGCAGGCGGTGCGGGCGGCCGCTTTAACGAGGGCCGTAAAGGCCGGAGCCGGTGGGAGAGCACGAGAGGGGGGCATGGATGCCCCCCTCTCGTAAGGGGGGTACGGGGGGTCTCCCCCTGATTTTTTTGAATATGTAGATGGCCGGAGGTTGCATTTCAGCACTTTTCCATCATAAAATCAACAAATTATCTGACCTCAGATTGGTGTATATTACCCTGTAAAGTCTCCTTTTTTTTAGTTTTGATGTAATTCCTTTGTATGTAATGGCTGAATGCACTTCTAATCTACTTTAATTTACCTCTATAAAAAAAATGGATTAATTTTCGTTATTGAAAATCGCTATATCTATGGGTTATTACAAAAAACTGTTAGTTGAACAGTTTTCGTTTTTGAAAGCATTTCACGACTTTGGAGCCGTTGAAAAACGAGACATCAAAAGAAACTCGATTTCGTGTTTTTTTTTAATCCTTACCGGACCGGACCTAGATCCGCCCTTGTAAATTGCAACTAAGACTAGTAGTCCAAAAATATTGGTGTACATGGACAGAGAACACCAGGTATGTACTCTGTGTTTGGTGATATTTTGACCATAGCTAGTATAGAAAACATCATTTGTTCGATTCCCTTAGCGGCGTCGTAATAAAGCTCTACAAAGCGTATGTTTGTCGTTGACAATGTACACGACGTTAGTATGCATGACTGTCTAGATCTGCTGTCGCTTTTTTTTTTTTATCGGAGTTGAATGTCTTCACAGCAGTATTCCGAGGGAGGCACCACCGAAAGGAGATAGTAGGAAATAGAGAAAATGAAAGGAACGACGTTCCAAGTGTTGTAATTTGGACTACAGACCAATTCCAGTCCTTAGTAGGAGGCACCGTAGAAAGCTTCGATTTATTGATTTATTAATTTATTTATCGATCGGAGAAGCGGGGAAGAACGGGGTAGGAGGGGGCGGGGGCAACGAAACGCATCTTGATTCTTCAATTTCCCCTTTAAGCCGAAGTCACAGAAGATACCACGATATATATAGGGGCATTAGTCGCCTCTTACGACCATGCAGTGCAATATAGCAGGTATGTTCTTCACCCGAGCCTGCACAGACTGACTGGTGACGTCATGATACTATCTCGTCTCGTATGTTACATAACACCTTCAGGGACATTTTGATTATATCTAATGAAATATGTAATATAATATACACAATAATATACAACATTTGATATAGCGCCCTATTTAGCTAGAATAAGCCACTCTAAAGCGCTTGACAATTACGAGGAATTCGCAGGAGCTGCCTTATCAGGCGCTATATAACTACGTAGTCCTATGCCACCTGGCTAATATCTCCCTATGTGCGTATATCCTTTCGGTGTTGTTTTCCTAGACACCCGTCTTCACGTGACCTTAGATGTTCCAAGACGTTAAAGCCGAAACATAAACACAAGCAAACTCAATGATATTTTTATCACATCTTGTTACATCTATGTACGAAGCATGAATTAATGATATTTTGGTATTAAACACGAATTACTTGTATATGTACCGGTATTGTTAGGAACAACTTACGTGTATCTATCTGATAAGTGAATGTATGTGTGAGCCTGTGATTTATATCGCTTCCCTGTATCGTGTCACTTTAATTATAGAATATTCTCGACTGGACAGTGGGCGGGACATAAAACTCGGCCCATCATTAATTACAATCGTTAGTGCAACAGGTCCCTGACCGCTGTGTACTGTGGTAAATAATCCGAAATTCAGGAGGGTTTTTGTAATGTTGTGGCTTCTTTGATATTTGGTCACTGAATTCCCTGTCTGTCATTTTATTTAAAGAAAGAACCCCCTCCCCCTTCCCAGTAATAAATGTCCATTTCCAAATTGAGGAACATTACTTTTTTGTCAGTAAATAGAGGTATTTAATAGTCATTCATTCTAAACACCATTAAAACAGGACCTTTATTATTGGTTTACACAGAATCTATGCTTGAGCATAAGAACGGTTTCATGAATACGGGCCCTGGTAGCCATGCGAGCCTATGTTGTTCCTTGCTCACCAAAGTTAAAGGCTGGGGATCTCGACCGTTTCATTGTGACGATTCCCAGAGAAATAATCACCAGGTTTTTAATAGATTATGGTACAATCCATGCTGCCCTTTAGGAGTAAAATTTGTAAGCCAGAAATACCGTTATATCTGTTTTGGGTCGCACCCTCTGGCTGTAACTACTTCCTTTATACAAAATATGATCTTCTTACCCCAGTAATGCTTCATACTGTATCAAATATGGTGTCCAATCGTGCATTCCTTCAGACGTAGAGTGATGAAGATTCGCCCCGCCGTTCCTTGCCTCAAAGCGGCTACATGCTCCATTGATCTGACATTTGATTACATGGTTCTTTTAACTATGCTAAATTTGGTTAAAGCCTATCAAGCCTTTCTAAAGAAGTAGTCTTTTAAAGGCTGGATTCCACCAGTTTCCCCCTCTTGGCCCAAGCACCGGGGGACCACTCCCTTTTTTTACACACCATATGATCCCATGGACGCATAATATAAATGAAGGTGTAAACTTTTAAATGGAAAAAGTTGCAGATAACGGCCATCCTACCATGGCAAGATCTTGATCACCGATCCCTCCTTCGGTAAACGTAGGCCTTCAAGCGCCTCAACTTTCATAATACATGTATTAGGTCCTTAGATCACTTTTATTCTGTGTGGTTTAGATTTTGTGGATTTTCCAAACCTCCAACAAAATTATCTGCATTTTCAGTTGTCTGACCTGTTCTCCATGCCTTTTTAGCTAGTCAGCTGACTCCAAACTACCTTATGTGATATTTGGTTGTCCAGCTTTGGAGACACTTCACACCTATTTTCAGATTTGATACCTATATATTTTACATACATAGATATACTTATATACATGCATGTATATGTTTATGCTGTATACAGGAATTATTTTGCTGCAGTTGAAATGTCACCTTTTTTGCCCTCTGTAACCAGAGCAAATTGATCAGGACATCCAATATGAAAACACACCATACTATACATGTTAATATAGTGGCTAATATGGATTTAACCCGAGAAACAGAACATTTTACTGGGTGAAACTCTCCCGGTTACATATACCGACCACTATACAAAGGGAGGTAATTACACACATAATACAAACCGATCACTATACAAAGGGAGGTAATTACACACATAATACAAACCGACCATTATACAAAGGGAGGTAATTACACATATAATACAAAAATACCACCGACATTTGTTCTAACATTTTTTATTTACTTTTTTTCACCAAGAGCCACTCACAGGGTACAACTATTATATATGACATTTAACTTAAACACAATATCAAGGAATTTCTGTGAATAATTCTTTCAATACAGACATGCACCAGTTAACAAAACGTCACATACATCTATAACAAGTGTTCACAGTTCAAAGTAAAACCTATGAAGTAAAATTGATAAAATCTGTAAGAACTGTAACTAAACTTAAATTCATTTGCTCAAATCTGCTAACAGCACAAAGTAGTAGAACTGTAAGCCAGTGGCTAGTTTAATTGCATACATGTGGGTGTACCCTCCCTATTTTCAAACAAAACTTCAATGGCTAACTAAATACTGTATACAAGAAATTTTTACCAATGTGTAATTTTCGCCTTTTATTTGTGGGAGGCCACAATGAGGGTGAATTTATCATGACATCGAATATTAGTACACAACATACAATATATAGTAGTTACATGTGAAGAGCGAAATTAACACTAGGCGAACATGGATTTTATGGGCAGAGAATATTTGACTGGGCTTAAGTTTCCCAGTATACAGTAACCCCACTTATCTATATGTAAGTGTGCCCTCCCCACTTATCTGTATGTAAGTGTGCCATCCCCACTTATCTGTATGTAAGTGTGCCATCCCCACTTATCTATATGTAAGTGTGCCCTCCCCACTTATCTGTATGTAAGTGTGTCCTCACCACTTATCTGTATGTAAGTGTGCCCTCACCACTTATCTGTATGTAAGTGTGTCCTCACCACTTATCTGTATGTAAGTGTGCCCTCCCCACCTATCTGTATGTAAGTGTGCCCTCCCCACTTATCTATATGGAAGTGTGCCCTCCCCACTTATCTATATGTAAGTGTGCCCTCCCTACTTATCTGTATGTAAGTGTGCCCTCCCCACTTATCTATATGTAAGTGTGCCCTCCCTACTTATCTGTATGTAAGTGTGCCCTCCCCACTTATCTGTATGTAAGTGTGCCCTCACCACTTATCTGTATGTAAGTGTGTCCTCACCACTTATCTGTATGTAAGTGTGCCCTCCCCACCTATCTGTATGTAAGTGTGCCCTCCCAACTTATCGGAATTAAAGTGTGTCCTCCCCACTTATCTGTATGTAAGTGTCCCCTCCGCATTATCTGTGTGTAAGTGTGCCCTCCCCACTTATCTGTATGCAAGTGTGCCCTCCCCACTTATCTGTATTTAAGTGTGCCCTCCCCACTTATCTGTATTTAAGTGTGCCCTCCCCACTTATCTGTATGCAAGTGTGCCCTCCCCACTTATCTGTATGCAAGTGTGCCCTCCCCACTTATCTGTATGTAAGTGTGCCCTCCCCACTTATCTGTATGTAAGTGTGCCCTCCCAATTATCTGTATGTAAGTGTGCCCTCTCCACTTATCTGTATGTAAGTGTGCCCTCCGCATTATCTGTATGTAAGTGTGCCCTCCCCACTTATCTGTATGTAAGTGTTTTGTTTCAAAATTAAGTACAAAAAAAGTATAAACTAGGACAGGCTGTATGGAAATATTCTTTATGACATTGGGTATAACTATAAAGAGACGCGTCAGAATAATAAGTATATATCACAGATAGGAGCTTCCTCCCATACCAAGTACAGTACATAGGATTACTGATATCTATACAGCACTTTACAAAAAGTACTCTGGACAAACAGCTTAGTGAAATGGTTCATTCACTGTACACAACATAACCCCAATAACATTTGTTTCACCGAACATCAGAAATCAACAATTAATTAATATATTTACTGGCAAGATTTCCAAATCGTTTAGTCATAACATAGGATCTGGTGGAGTAATTAATCGTGAGACCATTTCTATTGTTGAAAACAAATATTCCAATAACATTTACAAAAACAATCTAAGGTGTACATGTTCTAAGATTATATGTAAAATATAATATAACTTCAATTACAACAATGTTATCCAAATTCTTACCTTGTCTATAAGTATTAAGTACAAAAGAAAAAAGATATTGACTGTGAAAATCTATAAATATGCAAGTCCAAGGTCCATTTACATAAGTGTGGCTGGAATGGGTCAACTACCATTTAAGGATCCCTGTCCCACTGCTTCAAAACACTAGAGAAGTAAATTGTACATTTTCATACATACAGCCGCTGATACCTCTTTTTTTTTTTGTATATATAATTTTTTAATAGTCCTGCTGGGTCTGATTTTATTTTCAGAGGTTTATCAAACTGTAATCATACAAAAAGAAAGTCCCTGACAAATAGTCACCATTTTTGACAGTGGTACGGGGATCCTTAACGCAGACATTTTTATTTATCGTGTGGGACTTGTTGTCGACCATTTGGCTTCTTTTTAAAACAGGACTACCTGTAGCCTGGTATCTCTAAAATTGCCATGTAAAAGTATTGATTGTAGAAAGGTGAATGTTCAAAGTTTGTATGCATCTTGTCACCTTCATTACACAATGGATCTGTCTGCTTGATTGATAGATAGGTTTCACGTCCGCTTCGCTACCGAGTGATGACATTGACAGATTACTGCTGTATTAGTCATTGAAATGTCACACATTAACACTCCACTGGTTGTGCTACAGGAACCTTTCTCCAATCGTTTACAGGCCCAGGTTAATATCACACACATGTTCATTCTCATTTCTGGATCAAACAACTATGGGAGAGCTGTTCCAATCACCTAAATGTAACGGCCTCAGGTCTGATACTTTAATGCTGTAGTGTCATTGTTACCACAATAGAGACAATTTATATTAGTCACTCTGTCCTACGTAGTATTACAGATATTTGGTATACATAAAAATAGTCCCTGTGGTAATGCAGATATTTGGTATAATGCATTGGAACAAAAATACACACACACAAATACAGTTGGGTAGGTTATAAATAAGGAATTGTACAATACAGATAAAATGCAAAAATATAAACATGTTAACTTATATCAGTCAAGTCAGTCTGGTAATAACACAGTGAAACTATGCTTAAATCCTGCTCAATACTGTACTTATCCATTCTATCTTCCCTTAATTCAAGTTAAGTTTGAGGGTTATTCCAGGAACAGTCAGCATTTTGACTCGAAAAAAATGTTAATTAGATAAAAAATAAATAAAAAAAATGTCATGTTTTTAAACATTTAAGGGTTAGTTAGTAATTGTTTCTTAACAGGCCATCAACACAAAAGAGGTCATCAGGGCCAGTAAACACTCAGAGATAACAGCACTCACTGATCATGTGATATCTTACTGATGAGGACAATGTTTATATTTAAGCAGGAATCAGCATCATTCTAGGGTTGGAATGTAGAGATAAAACATTCCCATTAGTGAACAACTGTTAATGATCAAAACAGGAAGTGGTTAAATCATTCTAATATGACTCATGCAGGGTCATGTCTACAAAACCAAAATATATATACCTCAGAATTAGTATAGAATCACCTGTTGTAATAGTTTACAGAAACCACGTACAGGTGTTTGTTAGAACAGCTTAAGCTAACAATAGGCCTTAATTTTCTCCTCAAGAAACCCATTTGTATGTTAAAACTTAACATTTCTACCAATGATTTCTAAAATCAGACTTGCTTGTTTATTGTTATGAGTGTGTCTATGTAAGTGAGATTTCATTAAATCTTAATTTCGGTCATTTGTAGTACATATTAGTATTAAAAAAAATAATGCAGATTTCCACTGTATCAATTAGAGCCAAAATGTAACTACCTGACATATACCCCTACCCATTTAAACAACTAGGTATATTAAAACAACTTGATAAAATGTAAATGGCTCACAACAGGATATCAGAACAAGTGGAAGAGACTTATGTGTGTCAACCACAAACGGTCAGAACACAAAATGCTAAAGATCCGATACATTTGAATGTCACTTTGCCAGATTTCAAATTCAGAGTGTCAGTGTTTTGATTTGTAAATGTGGAATGATGTACGATTTTGAGAAAAAAGTTAAACAAGAAAATTAAATATTACTAACATCTAAGTCTCCAAATTTAACAAAACAGTAGAGTACATGGATGCAAACGTAATTCATCACAACACTGGCACAACACAGAAGCAAAGCATGATGATGACAACTAAAACTTAAACAGCAAGTTTAAAAACTTAAAGCACCATTTCAGAAAGACCAAAAAATATCAACAACACATTTTCTGGGGGGAAATGCCTTCAACAATAGGATTTCCCCCAAAAAATGAGTCTAAATGGGGAAATGTATTCTACTTGATCAACTTTATAGAGAGACCGTTATACTCACTGGGTATTTAATAATGCAGCATCGCCAAATTGTCTCTATTATTGTATCATAATGAAAGTCACAATACTTTCAAGTCGTGGACTATCACAATAGCAAAAAGGAAATTTTAGACGAGAATTATGCCAAAAAACCCAGTATTACATGTTTAAAGACAATAAAATAACATTAACCGAGGACAGATTAATTCAAAGCTAATAATAATATTATGTAGTCTTGAGAAATGACAATAAAATGTATAAATACCAGTAATACATACAATAATGTACACTATCAGTGTCACCGTGTCATCAGAAATTATAAATATCAGCAAAGTTTCTAAAGATCAAATATTTAGTAATTGTAACATATCTTAAAATACCTGTTTCATCATTTAATAAAACATCTGACAACACTATAATACTGAAAATACATTTGATTTCAGGGATTTCAATTCTTGTCCTCAATCGTAATATATTACAACAGTGTTGGCTACATTATGCAGAAATTGTATTGCTATTTCTAGACCCTGTGAAACAAACATATCGTATAATAACAGAGAAAAGCTCACCACTTATACTACTACATCTGTACGTCAATATTCAGGTACATTATACACTGGATCAGGCTAGACCGGGTATAAGGACACCTGTACATGTGCAGGGTTCGTTGGGGTGAGGAAGTAGGGATACACTTATCTGATGATCTCTGTTCCCTTACAATATTTTTCCTGGGCCTAATATATAATATTTCTTATCAGGATATGCTATTTTGTTGACAATTTTCTTTCTGTTTTGACATTTACGCTATTATCATTTCTGTTAAGTACATTCATTCTGTTTGTACTATAAATAGTTTGTATTCCATAGAGTTGTTAATCTTGTTATATTAGGAGCCTAAAAAATATGCGAAATAAAACCCTGTGAATTACTTGTTCTTGTTATAAAGGGTTTCACCCAAAAATTATGTCCATCAAATTTGTTCCAGGATCAATACTAAAAATTTGACCGCAATTTATCTTTCTGTGAACATTACGTTATACAAATTGTATTATAATATAATGTTACACAGAACCTGTTGTATTCTTTATCACAGTCTCTAGGTGCTGTAAGATTGCACCGACATACATGTCCAATATCACATAATACCCTGTTTCTCTCATCACCTACTCTATAAAATCATTTATAAAACCGTGAATTCACGACCCATAGAAATTCTATATCGCAAAACTGAATAAAACACTGTGTTAAAAGGTGGGTATTTTTACTTCTATTGATATTTCTTTTCAACATTTGAAAATGGACTTGTCAAAAAATAGGTTACGAACCAAAAGCACTGATCTATGTATACAAATTTTAATCTATTTATATTCACACGTGACATATCAGTAAACAGGAGCGATGCGAAGATATAATTTTAATTAGATTGACATATTTTGACAGCATTCCCGCCCTTTATGCATCTATGTGAGAAATATTCATATGTACTAATAAATTTCATTCCTAAACAGAACATAGTGAGAAAATCAACATAATCATGAAAATTTGATTAAAATTATGCAGTAGTATTTTTTTTTAATCGAGAGATTTTTGTCTTTTCTTCTTTTTTGCGCACTTAAGCTTGAAAAGCAGCAAATCAGATCATTGGTTACGCACTACAAGTCACAAGCCATGCAAGTCTGTGTCTGAGGATTGGGTGTTGTCCTCATCTTCTATTTCTCGGGCAACACTCACATTAAAGTGTAAATTTTAAATATTTCCAGATGTTTTCCAGGATCCTTAGTTCAATCAAAACAACATGGAACTATTGATATTAATAGTTTCCCCTTCCACATTTTCCGATGTTTTCCCAAATCTTCTAAACGAGTCACCAACACGTGTATATTTTGTGTGGGGATTATGCATTGTCCTCGTCTTCCACCTCGTCCACGCCGCACGCCACGCCCTCCGGTACGTAGGCCGTCTCACGATGTTTGGCAAGAATCCTAAGCAATGGTCTCAGTTTTAGCCACCATTGGTTCTTTGGGAGCCTTTGTCTAAAAATAGAAACAGAAAACTGATTTTAAAAGAAAGGTAAGACTTTTTCCTTTGTTCTTTATAGTTAAAAATCTGTTGTTTGAATATATTATGTACATGTATGTACATAAAATTTATTTAAGCAATGACTGTTCTAGCAAATGTTGTTATGGTCCTATAACACACATTGCTATTAATGACACACTTAATAAAGCTCGGCATGGCTTTATGCAAGTTATAGGACCATAACAATATTTGCTAAAATATTCATTGTTTACATTTTGATAGAGTAATAATAATAATAATATTTATTCGGTAAAAGCAAGATACAGGTACAAATATCACATATGATCACAGATTTCAATTGCATAATAATCACAGATTTATCACAGTATTTAGCTTATCACATCAAAGTTAATATCACAAATTTTGGAGCACTATAATTACAATGTATCTGTTTGACTAAGCTTTAACCTAGGATATCCCATGAAAGCTGGGTGGCAGCTTATTTCCAATGGGGTCCTCTGTAGTTACGCTTTGAACAGCAAACTAAGTGTTGACAACAATAAAATTGGTGACGTTACAATAGCAAATGTAGCTTTAGTCTCCTAACAACATTTGCCTTCTCAATGCATTGCAATGGAAGGACACAGAGCAAATGAAAATATACATGAATGTTATTTATATTGATCTTATTTATATCTAGATGACAGTAACAGCAATATATAAATATACATGAATGTTATTTATATCTGATCCTATTTATATCTATATGACAGTAACAGCAATATATAAATATACATGAATGTTATTTATATCTGATCTTATTTATATAAATATACATGAATGTTATTTATATCTGATCTTATTTATATAAATATACATGCATACTGCATGCATAAACAGTCAAATAAACAGATAAAATCACCAAACAGTCTGTAGACATACACTAGGTATTATTGCTGTGTGATGACAGATATATCTCTTGATACCAATATTGTTTATAAATTATTTATACCAAAATAGAAAGTAACTTTGTCAAGGTTTGTCATTACAAATATGAATATTTTCAGTACTATCAAATAAAAGTGGATTTTGGGTCCTATAAAATCAAACATAAACTTTATTTACTTTATGAACAGTAATGTAACCAGCTTTTCCAAATTCAATTAAACACTATTGATGAAAGCACACAGAGATACTGGTAATGTGTGAGGTATTGGGACTAAGTAATGTACCTCCAGAAAACCCATGTGGTTTCTGGAACTCTAATAAAAATCTTTTGAGTACTGTAATTTAACCAGGGAATAACATTAATTTATAGCTAGGACTTGAAATTACAAGTTACACTACATATTTCACTCACTCAAAGTTAGTTTCTGCCCGCAGCTCCTGAACAGGTGTGAATGAGAGATGTCGCTTGGTCATTCCCAGTAACACTGCTGAATCGGGACTGTTACTGTACACTGTACCTGTAACACATAAAACGACGCTTAGAATCAGCTCTCTTTAAACATATATATAAACTTTATTTATTATACAACAATTATGAAATAAGTTATTTCAATTTCTATTAATCACTCTTGTTGGCTCGGATATTACTGCACGGGGGGTCTTGATGTAGGAGGAAACCAGAGTACACGGAGAAAACCCACATAGTCTGGCAGGTGACCCCATACCTTTTCACACCCGATCAGGGAATTTAACCCCGGTCGCTTTGGTGAAAGAAAAGTGCGCTCTCCACTGCGACAACTACCACCCTTTAATTAGACATCTGCTTTGTCATTTAAATGCCAGCTAGGTCAGGAACAGTGACAGGTCAGCTAAAGAAAATAGTAAATTTTTCTCTGACCTTTATGATGTTTTCAAAAATGATATTTTGAAGTACTTTTGTCCAATTTGCTATACCACACTGGACAAATTATTATTTACTACAGAAAATATTTAAATCAAGAAAAATCATATACCATCTTCTTTAGTATTTTCCTCAATTTTTCCAATGATGTAGTCGACAGCTTTGCTGGCCATTTTTGTTCCGTAATTCCTGTCAAATGGAGAGGGCACTCCCCCCTGCTGCATGTGTCCTAACACGTTCTTACGGCAGGTGAATGTGCCTTTCCCTTCCTCAGAGAAAAGATTAAACACAAAGTCTGTCGAGTAGTTGGCATTAGCATTTTCATTCCTAAAAAAAATTATGAAAATGTCAGGGTCACAATTTTGCTGTGGAATTTTAGGTAGTACGATAATGCTCTTTTGCTATCTAAACCTGGAAGGAATTGGGAACAAGGCAGCAGTGGAGGTACATGAGAATCTATTCGGTCCTATATGATGTGGACAGAAATCTCACCTCAAAGGTAACATTTTAAAGTTTAACAGCAGGCTTTGTATCAAATTAAAAGGGACCAAATCTAGATTGTGATAGTGACTAATTCTGGGCAGTGCATTATGTGTTTACTGCCAATTTGGAACAGATCATTTTTTTTTACTTGAAAATATCATATACTTTTGCAAGTTACCTCAGAATGAGACCTCGTTGAACACCAGCAGTGATTATTTTATCCTTCAAATGGTTAACATCATTCTGCAATAAAAATAAAATTAAGATTAATAGTTTTATCATTTTCTTTTCATTATAAGGACCTAAGAGGTTTGCAACAAAATTGAGACTCAAAATATATACACTATACATTCACCTAATGTGAAGTTTTATTTATCCCAACTAAACTAACAACATATATATCTGTTATAATGGAGCCCCTCTAGACTTACCCTCAGATATCTGTTATAATAGTGCCCTTCTAGACTTACCCTCAGATATCTGTTATAATGGAGCCCCTCTAGACTTACCCTCAGATATCTGTTTTAATGGAGCCCCTTAAGAGTTACCCTCAGATATCTGTTATAATGGAGCCCCTCTAAACTAGCCCTCAGATATCTGTTATAATGGAGCCCCTCTAGACTTACCCTCAGATATCTGTTTTAATGGAGCCCCTCTAGACTTACCCTAAGCTATCTGTTATAATGGAGCCCCTCTAGACTTACCCTCAGATATCTGTTATAATGGAGCCCTTCTAGACTTACCCTCAGATATCTGTTTTAATGGAGCCCCTCTAGACTTACCCTCAGATGTCTGTTATAATTGAGCCCCTCTTGACTTACCATCAGATATCTGTTATAATTGAGCCCCTCTTAACTTACCATCAGATATCTGTTTTAAGGGAGCCTCTAGACTTACCCTCAGATATCTGTTATAATGGAGCCCTTCTAGACTTACCCTCAGATATCTGTTTTAATGGAGCCCCTCTAGATTTACCCTCAGATATCTGTTATAATTGAGCCTCTCTTGACTTACCATCAGATATCTGTTTTAATGAACCCCTCTAGACTTACTCTCAGATATCTGTTATAATGAAACCCCTCTAGACTTACCGTCAGATATCTTTTATAATGAACCCCTCTAGACTTACCCTCAGATCTGTGATATTAAATTTTTCCTCATAGATGTAAGCAGCATCTGCACCTCCAGCCAGACCACTCATGGTTGCCAGGTAACCACAATAGCCACCCATGGTTTCAACAATAAACAGACGCCTTTTTGTTCCTGTGGCTGATTGTTTGATTCTATCACAGATCTGAAAAAGCAGTTACAAAATAAAATAAAAGACTCACTTCACCAATTAATAGCAGAAGGTGCAGTTTCATATACCATATTTTACCATATTTAATTAAGAGATGTTTCTTCACAAATTAAATCTGATATTTCCCTGAGACACATCTCTTAACACCTTTAATCTAACAATATTTCTTTAAGAGAATTTTCTTCACAGATCTGATATTTCCTAGAGACATTTCTTCACAATTTAGATCTGATGTTAATTATTTAAGAAACATTTCTTCACAACTTTAATAGGATATTTAATTAAAAGATGTTTCTTCACAAATCTGATATTTAATTGAAAAACATTTCTTCACACCTTAAATATGATAGTTAATTGAGAGATTTTTCTTCACAACTTACATCTGCTATTTCATTGAGAGCAGTGTCAGCACCGAGACTGAAGTCGGTGCCGGGGACGTTATTACTAATGGTACAAGGGATCACAACGATGGGAATGCAGTAGGCGTCAAACTGTTCTCGAGCCTCTGCCATTTGTAGAGCGCTGTGGTAGGCCTGCAAATAGGGAAGAAATGATGGTTAAACAGGCAAAGTAGGACAGGAAACCTGGGATCATTCAACTGAAAACAGGGATTTATATTTAGTGGTTATCATAATTTGCACTTTCTAGTAGTGTAAAAATTGCTAAAATAATGTCCCTAAAAACAACATTATATATGTGTAGTAAAGAATTGTATTTGTAAAATAATTCAATTTGAAAAGGTTTTGTTCAACTAAAAGTACCTACTTTTAATTTGTACCCTGTATGTAGACATACATAGAGGATCTGTCATAAGCTTCCCTTCATATTAGATTTATGATACAAGTTTTGGATTTGTAATGTTTGCGAGCCTCTGGCGAGCAAATATGAAAAATCCAAAACGAGTATCATAAATCTTATATGAAGGGAAACGAATGTGACGTCACATTGATTGTTCCTATTGGATTGTGACATCATTTCCGGAGTGATATTACACATGTTACATAAACATAGTTTATGTGATGGCTTTATGACACTGCATAACATAGTATTCATATGAGAAATGCATAAATGTTATTTTATTTGAGGACTTCCAATTCTATAGCAGATCTACATAGTCTACTCCCCCCCCCCNCCCCTGTGAGATTGATTTATTTACCTCGAATCCTCCCACAATCAATAGTCCACTGATGTCATACTCCTTCAGTTTGGCCGCGATCTTGTCCATCCCGTACTTACTAGCTACAATCCTGTAGGGGGCAAAAACAATAAAATATGGCAATGCTTGCTGCAACTAAACTTAACAGAATGGGAAAAATGCCCACACACACAGGCACTCCTACATACTACATATTATATAAAGACGATTATACACAAGTAATTACTGAAGTGTTAAGACCAGTTTTAGCATATATCCATTACCTGTGACAAACCATTTACAGCGAGACTTTTCATGATTGTCCAAGTGTTGACCTCTAAAAAACTGCAATAATATACAACTGACCTGAAATCCACTGCCCTGTGAAATCTTGTTTGAGAACGTCTAAGTCTCCACAGCTTTAGATAACTTGAAAGCTGTAGGATTACTACAAACCTTATCAGTGGACAACACGGATACCTTTTTGTAATTTTTTCAACATAGATTTATTTAGATCACATTTATTTTAATTTACAGCAACTGTAAAACAACTTTTCTTAAATAGAAACATGTTGGATCCAGAAGAAAACTTGATCAAGGGGCCGAATGAAGATGTGTTGTGTCCTGATGAAAACCTTGTTGGGGCTGGAAGAATACATGTTGGAGCTAGATAGTAATGTGTTTTGTCCTGATGAAAACCTGATGGGCGCTGGATGAAAACATGTTGCTCCTTGTGGCTCGAATGGAAGCATGGTGGGACCCGATAGAAGTGTGTTGGGTCTGGAGGTGCATGTTGGGCCTGAATGGAAGGGTGTTGGGCCCAGATGGATCTGTTTTGGTTCTTAATGGAAGGGTGTTGGGCCAAGATGGATGTGTTTTGGTTCTTAATGGAAGGGTGTTGGGCCCAGATGGATGTGTTTTGGTTCTTAACGGAAGGGTGTTGGGCCCAGATGGATGTGTTTTGGTTCTTAATGGAAGCGAGTTGGGCCCAGATGGATGTGTTTTGGTTCTTAATGGAAGGGTGTTGGGCCCAGATGGATGTGTTTTGGTTCTTAATGGAAGGGTGTTGGGCCCAGATGGATGTGTTTTGGTTCTTAATGGAAGGGTGTTGGGGCCGGATGGAAGCTTCATTAAATGATGCGATGAATTTTGGCTTAGCAGTCGGGGTGTTAATATGGACCCACAGATACCTCTTCTTGATGAAAGGCGATTGTGTTATCCAATGTGCCACCCACCATGTAATTTAAGTTGGTGTTACAGCCATATTTACCAGCTAATTAGATGCATGTCGTTGGAGTGATTTTAATTTCACTTTTTTTTCGGTTGGTTGTACAGTAGATTTCACTTAATATCACTTCTCATTTGTCTCAGAGGAAACATGATATTAACCGGAGCATGACATAAAGAGAAAACATGTTTTCTAACCATTTCAGATGTCAAAGCCTGGAAGTGACCATATCTAAATGCATTAGTAATTATAAGCATAGACAATCACTGTTATATACCAGTAAACTACCAGTATACTCACTTCTTGGTTCCCAGTAGAGATCCACCCCTGCCTGTCCAGCTCTGGACATCTGTCCAGGCCAAAGATTTCACCTGTAATAGGACAAGGTTGCACAAGGTCACTTGCATAATCAAAATGTTAATGACTTATTATTTCAGATTGCCTTTTGTAAATGATCTCAAATGTGTTACACAATTAAAAGTTAGTGGTTAACTGTCTTTTTGATAATAATAGTACTGGATATTAATTTTTTTAGATATCATTTTCCTTATTCTAACGAACAGTCATATATCAACGATTTTTTGCTGTACATTAATATTGTAAAGGCATTTTTTTTAAAACTCAAACAAGAAATCACAATCATAAGGAGTACTGATAATTACTATAATAATTATATAAGTTTACTGATTAATATTTCCCCACCTCTTAAGCGTTAGTAACTTATATTTAAACTGTTCCTTCACCATACATCTTTAAAGTCGTTTATAAAATAGAAATACTACATATGTCGCTAATGTACATACAAGCTAGTGTATATCCTACTTACATAGGCGGTATTATATGACTGTTTTGTTATTTAACTTAACTTTAAAACTTAGTCCTTAGTGCTTTTCCATCACTTTATTGTCACACAATATAATTCTGCGTAATTGATAACCTCTTATTCAATCTAAACTTGTGTTAATGTTTTATGGGGCAAGTCCAAAAAAATTAATTCAGTCTCATATTCCCTACAAGAAATAGTATTTTAAAGAACCGTTAATCTTAATGATGCACATTATATAATATTTAAACATATAAGCTAAATATAAGCTTTGGTAAACAAAGAAATTGTAGTTTTCTGAAACGCTTTTTAAATGATATTTAAGCAAAAACAATTTCCTATCATAGCATGATTAATACCCACATTTCCCCCAGTCTCCTTCCTAAATTGTCAAAAAGCAAATCTTGAGTCTGAAAACGGGTCTATTCTACAACATGAATCCGTTGGATCACTAAAATATTAAGATGTGTTATTTAAATGTCATTTGTTTTACTGTAATTTATTTTTCTGACTTTTTCAACTATCTTGATCACTAAATACAGTCTATTTATTACAATTTTTAGTGAAATACTCCTGTATTATTTTACAGATAGTTAGCCCATGGCCACAAGCACAAGCACTTTTAACCATTTTCCCTTTGCTTCATAAAACACATTGCATAGACAGTTGTTAAAATTATATTACTATGATGCATTGCACACATTTGAACCCACTGTCCTTAAACAGCCAGTTATGTATCATATCTGTAGCATTCTGCACCGATTATCTGTCATGGCTGAATGTATGTACTGTAAGCTTTTCTCCCTCCATCAACTGTCTACTTATATTCTTCCTATCTATATAGTCACGGTTGCTGATTTTTGCATGTGATTTAATTTCATTCAGAACCAAATAATTATACTGTTCAAGTACTATACACCACATGGTTTTTGCAATTTTTTGAAAAAGTCAAAACTTCACAAAATAGCATTTCCACAAAAAAAAGTCGCAATATTTATTTTTTTATTAATTAACACAGCATATGATATTTGAAATACACATATCAATTCTAATAAAATTCACCAATATAATTGTTTACTTGACTAATGATTTATGAAATTGATTACCCCACAAACACAACTTTCGGGTACAAATCTGCATAATTATCAACTTTAACTTGATTGGCAGTCAAAAATGGAAAATTCATCTTTCAAGCATAAGAACATTGGGGCAGTTCAACCTATAACTGGGTTAATCAAAAAAAATCATCAGTATAAGTATTTTCCAGGAAAGATTCCAGTTTTCATTACCTTCACACTGTTTATAATTAAAGAAAGAACATTCATATCTTAATAATTTCATAAACGAATCAATTGATGTTAATTTCCTCAGAAAACTATATATTTTTTAATGCCACACAGGGACGCCAAGAACATTTTTGACAAAAAAACAGGCATGCAGCGAGACCCAACGGAAAATGGTCATGTAACAGAGACAAGTTTGGGTGTCACGGGCTAAGAAAAGAAAACTGTGCATGCACCGTCATGGAGTTCCTAGTATACATCATGTTTTCAAATAAATTGTTTCAATGTTCATTACCGTTTAAAATCATTACATTCATAACAAATATTACATGGATCAATTTTATTATCATTTCCAATAAATTTGCACTTAATTTTTGTTAATAGCAAACTAAGTATGATTCCTTATACTTCATTCTTCACTTTTTTCTCTTATTTATTTTCTCTTATTTTTTCTCTCTAACCCATGTGTATCTGCCTTTATAATGATGGAATAGATTGCATTGATATCAATATTTGCAATAAATTTTGGATCAAAATGTCAACATTATCATTGATAAATTATTAATTAACATTTTTTACTTCTTTTAATTGAAAATAAAGCTGCTCCTTCATGCTTTAAAGGTGGAAAATTTACAATGGGAGATTTGGACAGTCTGGTTTGCAGGTTTTTCTTCTTCAAAACACCACGTTAACAAATGTTCTAACAGAACTGAAACAATTCACAAACGAGACAAACTTCTGAGGAGAGCACCAGAGTGTTTGGCCAGACCTTGTCAGTCATAGCTTACCCTTATCCTGTGGTCATCGTCCTTGTCAACAGAAGAAAAATCCCCCAAAACAATTAAATATTAACCCAGTAATAGAAAATTATCTTAAATGATTAATCTGTACCAGAAAACCAACATACCCCAAAACAGTTTTAACAATTTTCAACGGAATACTGAAGAGAAAATAGTATTATGTACCAGGATATCTGTAAACAGTAAATATTTTTTCACAAAAAGCAAACAAATGAAATGTCATATAAAATAAACAGTATATAATAAATCAATATTTATAAAATCAATGTGTTCTTTGCTGTGATAATTGAGGATAAGTTTGATAATTAGGATAGGGTTGATAATTGAGGATAGGATTTGGTAAAGCTCAATATTTATATATGAAATTCATTTGATTGAATTCCCATGTTATGATATTGTACAGAAAGGTACTGCAAAAGGAGTGGAGAAATATAAAGTGCCATAAATTGTCGCAGGGTTTGTTCAGTGTATAGTAAATGTCTGCACATTAAAATCACCTTTAAAGAGAGAACGATATGTACAGAATATATACAATAAGATTCATTTTTGCAGGAATTTCCACATAGGATTTTCAATCACAAAATAAAGCAGAGGTTAAAAAGAATTGATCAAGAAGATGAAGCACCCTTTATATATAGCTAGCAGATACTGTAGTACAATGTACTGACAGACAGGGTATCAGATACTGTAGTACTGACAGACGGGGGAGCAGATACTGTAGTACTGACAGACGGGGTATCGGATACTGTAGTACTGACAGACGGGGTATCAGATACTATAGTACTGACAGATGGGGTATCAGATACTGTAGTACTGACAGACGGGGCATCCAGACACTGTAGTACTGACCGATGGGGTATCAGATACTGTAGTACTGACAGACAGAGTATCAGATACTGTAGTACTGACAGACGGGGTAGCAGATACTGTAGAACTGACAGACGGGGTAGCAGATACTGTAGTACTGGCAGACGGGGTAGCAGATACTGTAGTACTAACCGACGGGGTTTAGTTCAGCTGGAGGCTGACTGACAGACAGAGTATCAGATACTGTAGTACTGACAGACGGGGTATCAGACACTGTAGTACTGCCAGACGGGGTATCAGACACTGTAGTACTGCCAGACGGGGTATCAGATACTGTAGTTCTGACAGACGGAGTATCAGATACTGTAGTACTGACAGACGGGGTATCCAGACACTGTAGTACTCACAGATGGGGTATCAGATACTGTAGTACTGACAGACAGAGTATCAGATACTGTAGTACTGACAGATGGGGTAGCAGATACTGTAGTGCTGACAGACGGGGCATCAGATACTGTAGTACTGACAGAAAGGTAATCAGATACTGTACATGTAGTACTGACAGACGAGGTAGCAGATACTGTAGTTCTGACAGACGGGGTAGCAGATACTGTAGTACTGGCAGACGGGGTAGCAGATACTGTAGTACTAACCGACGGGGTTTAGTTCAGCTGGAGGCTGACTGACAGACAGAGTATCAGATACTGTAGTACTGACAGATGGGGGATCAGATACTGTAGTACTGACAGACGGGGGAGCAGATACTGTAGTACTGACAGACGGGGTATCAGACACTGTATTACTGACAGATGGGGTATCAGACACTGTAGTACTGACAGACGGGGTATCAGACACTGTAGTACTGCCAGACGGGGTATCAGACACTGTAGTACTGCCAGACGGGGTATCAGATACTGTAGTTCTGACAGACGGAGTATCAGATACTGTAGTACTGACAGACGGGGTAGCAGATACCGTAGTACTCACAGACGGCGTATCAGACACTGTATTACTTACAGATGGGGTATCAGACACTGTAGTACTGACAGACGGGGTAGCAGATACTGTAGTACGAACCGACGGGGTTTAGTTCAGCTGGAGGCTGACTGACAGACAGAGTATCAGATACTGTAGTACTGACAGATGGGGTAGCAGATACTGTAGTGATGACAGACGGGGTATCAGATACTGTAGTACTGACAGATGGGGTATCAGATACTATAGTACTGACAGACAGAGTATCAGATACTGTAGTACTGACAGATGGGGGATCAGATACTGTAGTACTGACAGACGGGGTATCAAATACTGTAGTACTGACAGACGGGGTATCAGATACCTTAGTACTGACAGACGGGGTATCAGACACTGAAGTACTGACAGACGGGGAATCAGACACTGTAGTACTGACAGACGGGGTATCAAATACTGTAGTACTGACAGACGGGGTATCAGATACCTTAGTACTGACAGACGGGGTATCAGACACTGAAGTACTGACAGACGGGGAATCAGACACTGTAGTACTGACAGACGGGGTATCAAATACTGTAGTACTGACAGACGGGGTATCAGATACTATAGTACTGACAGATGGGGTATCAGATACTGTAGTACTGACAGACAGGGTATCAGATACTGTAGTACTGACAGATGGGGTATCAGATACTATAGTACTGACAGACAGAGTATCAGATACTGTAGTACTGACAGATGGGGGATCAGATACTGTAGTACTGACAGACGGGGGAGCAGATACTGTAGTACTGACAGACGGGGTATCAGATCCTGTAGTACTGACAGACGGGGTATCAGACACTGTAGTACTGACAGACGGGGTATCGGATACTGTAGTACTGACAGACGGGGTATCAGATTCTGTAGTACTGACAGACGGGGTATCAGATACTGTAGTACTGACAGAAAGGTAATCAGATACTGTACATGTAGTACTGACAGACGAGGTAGCAGATACTGTAGTACTGACAGACGGGGTAGCAGATACTGTAGTACTAACCGACGGGGTTTAGTTCAGCTGGAGGCTGACTCCAAAGTTTCTCAACTCCCTGGGTAGCATACAGCCGGAGCTGCCATTTCAGCGCTAACAGCTAGCATTCAACAGTTTTAGCACTGCCCAACCACATACTCATTTACAGCTGAGTAGACTGGAACAAGCGGAGTAAAGTATCTTGCTGAAGGATACAACACATTGCCGTGGCGCGAACCTGCAACCCTTTGGTCACGAGCCCGGCGTCCTACCACTGGACTACCGTGTCTCACAACCCTTCGGTCACGAGCCCGGCGTCCTACCACTGGACTACTGTGTCTTACAACCCTTCGGTCACGAGCCCGGTGACCTACCACTGGACCACTGTGTCTCACAACCCTTCGGTCACGAGCCCGGTGACCTACCACTGGACGACTGTGTCTCACAACCCTTCGGTCACGAGCCCGGTGACCTACCACTGGACTACCGTGCCTCACAACCCTTCGGTCACGAGCCCGGCGTCCCACCACTGGACTACTGTGTCTTACAACCCTTCGGTCACGAGCCCGGCGCCCTACCACTGGACTACCGTGTCTCACAACCCTTCGGTCACGAGCCCGGCGTCCTACCATTGGACTACTGTGTCTCACAACCCTTCGGTCACGAGCCCGGTGACCTACCACTGGACTACCGTGCCGTGAAACAGGATTATTAATGAGAACCCCTGTTCTTATCAGACATGTATGTAACCATTAACTACAGGAACTATTTACCATAAATAAACACCGGCTATCAGATGACTTACATTACATCAAGTCACTCAATGTCATTTAACTAAACATGTTTGTTGACAGTAATATTATACCTGTACCACACCTGTTAATATCCATAGATATGATTATGATGTAAATACACAGAACACTGTGAAACCTTGTTAACTGGTTGTCCAGACATAGGTGAAGGTTCATAGCCTCGAAAATTAACAGTGAAGCAGAATTCATGCCCTCAGACTTTTTTTCTGATTCAATTTTTTTTTTAATTTATAAAGATAATTTTTCCTAATTTCCAAAAATATATAACAAAATTATGCTAAAATTTAAAGTGACCAAATTAATCTGGTTTCATATTTTTTTGTATTTTTATCAAATATCCTGTTGTTATTGATAGAAGAAAATAATAATCATGATAAAAGGATCTGCATCAACAAGGATCCACAGAAGGTGTACATATTACACTACAGTCATGCTTTCCATAGGCAGAAATTGTGTATATAATACAGACGGCTATAGCTAGCGAGTCTAACAGTAGAGGAAGGATACTGTGGACAGTGATGTTACAACAAAGGTTTTCGTTTTATCATCCACAATCAGCATTTCATTCTTAATGTAAACAGGAATTCTACCATGCTTTTAACTAACTTTTCTATTAAAAACAAATGAATAAAAGAAACCAAATTCATGTCATAGTGTAAAATTGAATATTTCTGACATAACTGTGATTCCAACACACCCTTGTTTCTTTTCTATTCACCAATACCTGCCATCAGTGTTTGGCAAAACAAATATGTTTGTTTCAGGAAATATGCCTGAAAAATGTCGGCAGGCAAACAATCTATTTTAATGTTAATTTTCTATTTTCATGAATTAATATAATTATGCTATATTTCAAATTTTACAATGCATTTCCACACATTACAATGGCTATTGATTTATCAGGTCATACTCCCAGGACAGGAAGAAAGTACATTTTAATGAGTGGCTGTGAACTTTGTCTGACTAATGAATTAATCTTAGATACAAGTAGTTGATAAAATATCTAGGGTCGACAGTAAAATCTAGGGTAGGACGGGATACCTGAAACACATTTTTCTTCTTCTTATTTTTTGGCCTTAGCACTG